>NC_054486.1:113787292-114025384 GCF_017639515.1 Carcharodon carcharias
ACACCGTATCCGGCACAGGGAAACACACCGTATCCGGCACAGGGAAACACACCGTGTCCGGCACAGGGAAACACACCGTGTCCGGCACAGGGAAACACACCGTATCCGGCACAGGGAAACACACCGTATCCGGCACAGGGAAACACACCGTGTCCGGCACAGGGAAACACACCGTGTCCGGCACAGGGAAACACACCGTGTCTGGCACAGGGAAACACACCGTGTCCGGCACAGGGAAACACACCTAGTCCGGCACAGGGAAACACACCGTGTCCGGCACAGGGAAACACACCGTATCCGGCACATGGAAACACACCGTATCCGGCACAGGGAAACACACCGTATCCGGCACAGGGAAACACACCGTGTCCGGCACAGGGAAACACACCGTGTCCGGCACAGGGAAACACACCGTGTCCGGCACAGGGAAACACACCGTGTCCGGCACAGGGAAACACACCGTGTCTGGCACAGGGAAACACACCGTGTCCGGCACAGGGAAACACACCTAGTCCGGCACAGGGAAACACACCGTGTCCGGCACAGGGAAACACACCGTATCCGGCACATGGAAACACACCGTATCCGGCACAGGGAAACACACCGTATCCGGCACAGGGAAACACACTGTATCCGGCACAGGGAAAAACACTGTAACCGGCACAGGGAAACCCACTGTATCCAGCACAGGGAAACCCAATGCATCTTTCACAGGGAAACCCACTGCATCTTTCACAGGGAAACCCACTGCATCTTTCACAGGGAAACCCACTGCATCTTTCACAGGGAAACCCACTGCATCTTTCAGAGGCAAACCCACTGCATCTTTCACATGGAAACCCACTGCATCTTTCACAGGCAAACCCACTGCATCTTTCACAGGGAAACCCACTGCATCTTTCACAGGGAAACCCACTGTATCCAGCACAGGGAAACCCACTGTTTCCAGCAAAGGGAAACCCACTGTTTCCAGCAAAGGGAAACCCACTGTTTCCAGCAAAGGGAAACCCACTGTGTCCGGCCCAGGGAAACCCACTGTATCTGGCACAGGGAAACCCAAATTGTCCGGCAGATGGACACCCAAAGTATCCAGCACAGGGAAACCCAAAGCATCCAGCACAGGAAAACCCATGTATAAAGTACAGGAAACCCACTGTATCTGGCACAGAGAGACCCATTGTATCCAGCACAGAGAAACCCACCATATCCAGCACAGAAAAGCCCATTCTATCCAGTACAGGAAAATTCACCATATCCGGCAAAGGGAAACCCACTGTATCCGGCAGATGGAAAAGCACGGTATCCAGCACAGGGAAACACACCGTGTCCGGCACAGGGAAACCCATCGTGTCCAGCACAGGGAAACCCACCATGTCCAGCACAGGGAAACCCACTGTGTCCAGCACAGGGAAACCCACCATGTCCAGCACAGGGAAACCCACCGTGTCCAGCACAGGGAAACCCACCGTGCCCAGCACAGGGAAACCCACCGTGTCCAGCACAGGGAAACCCACCGTGTCCAGCACAGGGAAACCCACCGTCTCCAGCACAGGGAAACCCACCGTGTCCAGCAGAGGGAAACCCACCATGTCCAGCACAGGGAAACCCACTGTGTCCAGCACAGGGAATCCCACCGTGTTCAGCACAGGGAATCCCACCGTGTCCAGCACAGAGAACCCCACTGTATCCAGCACAGAGAAACCCACTGTATCCATCACAGAGAAACCCACTGTATCCAGCACAGTGAAACCCACCGTATCCAGCACAGAGAAACCCACCGTATCCAGCACAGAGAAACCCACTGTATCCAGCACAGAGAAACCCACTGTATCCAGCACAGAGAAACCCACTGTATCCGGCACAGGGAAACCCACCGTATACGGCACAGGGAAACCCTCCATATCCAGTGCAGGAAACGCACCATATCCAGTGCAGGAAACCCACCGTATCCAGTGCAGGGAAACCCACCGTATCCAGTGCAGGGAAACCCACCGTATCCAGTGCAGGGAAACCCACCGTATCCAGCACAGGGGAACCCATCATTTCTTTTACAGGGAAACACACTGTATCCGCCACAGGGAAATCCACTCTTTCCGGCACAGGGAAACCCACCGCATCCAGCACAGAGAAACCCACCGTATCCAGCACAGAGAAACCCACTGTATCCAGCACAGGGAAACCCAAAGTATCCAGCACAGGGAAACCCAAAGTATCCAGCACAGGGAAACCCAAAGTATCCAGCACAGGGAAACCCAAAGTATCCAGCACAGGGAAACCCAAAGTATCCAGCACAGGGAAACCCAAAGTATCCAGCACAGGGAAACCCAAAGTATCCAGCACAGGCAAACCCACTGCATCTTTCACAGGGAAACCCACTGCATCTTTCACAGGGAAACCCACTGCATCTTCCAGAGGGAAAGCCACTGCATCTTTCACAGGGAAAGCCACTGCATCTTTCACAGGGAAAGCCACTGCATCTTTCACAGGGAAACCCACTGTATCCAGCACAGGGAAACCCACTGTATCCAGCACAGGGAAACCCACTGTATCCAGCATAGGGAAACCCAAGTATCAAGTGCAGGGAAACCCAAAGTATCCAGCACAGGGAAACCAACATATCAAGTGCAGGGAAAGCCACCGTTCCAGCACAGTGGAACTCACTGTATCCAGTGCAGGGAAACCCACCATATCCAGTGCAGGGAAACCCACCATATCCAGTGCAGGGAAACCCACCATATCCAGTGCAGGGAAACCCACCATATCCAGTGCAGGGAAACCCAATGTATCTAGCACAGAGAGACCCACCATGTCCAGCACTTAGCGACCCACCGTATCCAGCACAGAGAAACCCAATGTATCCAGCACAGGGGAACCGCCCATTTCCAGTGCAGGGAAACCCACCATTTCCAGTGCAGGGAAACCCTCTGTAACCAGCACAGGAATACCTACCGTATCCAGTAGAGGGAAACACACCGTATCCAGTAGAGGGAAACACACCGTATCCGGCACAGGGAAACACACCGTATCCGGCACAGGGAAACACACCGTATCCGGCACAGGGAAACACACCGTATCTGGCACAGGGAAACACACCGTATCCGGCACAGGGAAACACACCCTATCCGGCACAGGGAAACACACCCTATCCGGCACAGGGAAACACACCGTATCCGGCACAGGGAAACACACCGTATCCGGCACAGGGAAACACACCGTATCCGGCACAGGGAAACACACCGTATCCGGCACAGGGAAACACACAGTATCCGGCACAGGGAAACACACAGTATCCGGCACAGGGAAACACACCGTATCCGGCACAGGGAAACACACCGTATCCGGCACAGGGAAACACACCGTATCCGGCACAGGGAAACACACCGTATCCGGCACAGGGAAACACACCGTAGCCGGCACAGGGAAACACACCGTAGCCGGCACAGGGAAACACACCGTAGCCGGCACAGGGAAACACACCGTAGCTGGCACAGGGAAACACACCTTATCCGGCACAGGGAAACACACCGTATCCGGCACAGGGAAACACACCGTATCCAGCACAGGGAAACACACTGTATCCAGCACAGGAAAACACACCGTATCCGGCACAGGGAAACACAGCGTATCCGGCATAGGAAAACACACAGTATCCGGCATAGGAAAAAACACTGTATCCGGCACAAGGAAACCCATTATATTCAGGGCAGAGAAAACAACCGTATCCAGCACAAGCAAATCCACTGTATCCGGTACAGGGAAATCCACTGTATCCGGCACAGGGAAACACACTGTATCCGGCACAGGGAAACACACTGTATCCAGCGCAGGGAAACCCACGTATCAAGTGCAGGGAAAGTCACCGTATTCGGCACAGAGGAACTCACTGTATCCAGTGCAGGAACCCACCATATCCAGTACAGGGAAATCCACCGTATCCGGCACAGGGAAATCCATCATATCCA
Source organism: Carcharodon carcharias (assembly GCF_017639515.1). Classification (NCBI taxonomy): domain Eukaryota; kingdom Metazoa; phylum Chordata; class Chondrichthyes; order Lamniformes; family Lamnidae; genus Carcharodon; species Carcharodon carcharias. The sequence continues at coordinate 113,791,255 of NC_054486.1, forward strand.
GAACAGGGAAACAGACCGTGTCAGGCACAGGGAAACACACCGTGTCCGGCTCAGGGAAACACACCGTGTCCGGCTCAGGGAAACACACCGTGTCCGGCACAGGGAAACACACCGTGTCCGGCACAGGGAAACACACCGTGTCCGGCACAGGGAAACACACCGTGTCCGGCACAGGGAAACACACCGTATCCGGCACAGGGAAACACACCGTATCCGGCACAGGGAAACACACCGTGTCCGGCACAGGGAAACACACCGTGTCCGGCACAGGGAAACACACCGTGTCTGGCACAGGGAAACACACCGTGTCCGGCACAGGGAAACACACCTAGTCCAGCACAGGGAAACACACCGTGTCCGGCACAGGGAAACACACCGTATCCGGCACATGGAAACACACCGTATCCGGCACAGGGAAACACACCGTATCCGGCACAGGGAAACACACCGTGTCCGGCACAGGGAAACACACCGTGTCCGGCACAGGGAAACACACCGTATCCGGCACAGGGAAACACACCGTATCCGGCACAGGGAAACACACCGTGTCCGGCACAGGGAAACACACCGTGTCCGGCACAGGGAAACACACCGTGTCTGGCACAGGGAAACACACCGTGTCCGGCACAGGGAAACACACCTAGTCCGGCACAGGGAAACACACCGTGTCCGGCACAGGGAAACACACCGTATCCGGCACATGGAAACACACCGTATCCGGCACAGGGAAACACACCGTATCCGGCACAGGGAAACACACCGTGTCCGGCACAGGGAAACACACCGTGTCCGGCACAGGGAAACACACCGTGTCCGGCACAGGGAAACACACCGTGTCCGGCACAGGGAAACACACCGTGTCTGGCACAGGGAAACACACCGTGTCCGGCACAGGGAAACACACCTAGTCCGGCACAGGGAAACACACCGTGTCCGGCACAGGGAAACACACCGTATCCGGCACATGGAAACACACCGTATCCGGCACAGGGAAACACACCGTATCCGGCACAGGGAAACACACTGTATCCGGCACAGGGAAAAACACTGTAACCGGCACAGGGAAACCCACTGTATCCAGCACAGGGAAACCCAATGCATCTTTCACAGGGAAACCCACTGCATCTTTCACAGGGAAACCCACTGCATCTTTCACAGGGAAACCCACTGCATCTTTCACAGGGAAACCCACTGCATCTTTCAGAGGCAAACCCACTGCATCTTTCACATGGAAACCCACTGCATCTTTCACAGGCAAACCCACTGCATCTTTCACAGGGAAACCCACTGCATCTTTCACAGGGAAACCCACTGTATCCAGCACAGGGAAACCCACTGTTTCCAGCAAAGGGAAACCCACTGTTTCCAGCAAAGGGAAACCCACTGTTTCCAGCAAAGGGAAACCCACTGTGTCCGGCCCAGGGAAACCCACTGTATCTGGCACAGGGAAACCCAAATTGTCCGGCAGATGGACACCCAAAGTATCCAGCACAGGGAAACCCAAAGCATCCAGCACAGGAAAACCCATGTATAAAGTACAGGAAACCCACTGTATCTGGCACAGAGAGACCCATTGTATCCAGCACAGAGAAACCCACCATATCCAGCACAGAAAAGCCCATTCTATCCAGTACAGGAAAATTCACCATATCCGGCAAAGGGAAACCCACTGTATCCGGCAGATGGAAAAGCACGGTATCCAGCACAGGGAAACACACCGTGTCCGGCACAGGGAAACCCATCGTGTCCAGCACAGGGAAACCCACCATGTCCAGCACAGGGAAACCCACTGTGTCCAGCACAGGGAAACCCACCATGTCCAGCACAGGGAAACCCACCGTGTCCAGCACAGGGAAACCCACCGTGCCCAGCACAGGGAAACCCACCGTGTCCAGCACAGGGAAACCCACCGTGTCCAGCACAGGGAAACCCACCGTCTCCAGCACAGGGAAACCCACCGTGTCCAGCAGAGGGAAACCCACCATGTCCAGCACAGGGAAACGCACTGTGTCCAGCACAGGGAATCCCACCGTGTTCAGCACAGGGAATCCCACCGTGTCCAGCACAGAGAAACCCACCGTATCCAGCACAGAGAATCCCACTGTATCCAGCACAGAGAAACCCACTGTATCCAGTACAGGGAAACCCACCGTGTCTAGCAGAGAGAAACCCACTGTATCCAGCGCAGGGGAACCCACCATTTCCAGTACAGGGAAACGCACTGTATCTGGCACAGGGAAACCCACTGCATCCAGCACACAGAAACCCATTGTATCCAGCACAGTGAAACCAACCGTATCCAGCACAGAGAAACCCACCGTATCCAGCCCAGAGAAACCCACTGTATCCGGCACAGGGAAACCCACTGTATCCAGTACAGGGAAACCCACCGTGTCTACCAGAGAGAAACCCACTGTATCCAGCGCAGGGGAACCCACCATTTCCAGTACAGGGAAACGCCCTGTATCTGGCACAGGGAAACCCACTGTATCCAGCGCAGGGGAACCCACCATTTCCAGTTCAGGGAAACGCACTGTATCTGGCACAGGGAAACCCACTGTATCCAGCACAGTGAAACCCACCGTATCCAGCACAGAGAAACGCACCGTATCCAGCACAGAGAAACCCACTGTATCCAGCACAGAGAAACCCACTGTATCCAGCACAGAGAAACCCACTGTATCCAGCACAGTGAAACCCACCGTATCCAGCACAGAGAAACCCTCCATATCCAGCACAGAGAAACCCACCGTATCCAGCACAGAGAAACCCACTGTATCCAGCACAGAGAAACCCACTGTATCCAGCACAGAGAAACCCACTGTATCCAGCACAGAGAAACCCATTGTATCCAGCACAGTGAAACCCACCGTATCCAGCACAGAGAAACCCACCCTATCCAGCACAGAGAAACCCACTGTATCCGGCACAGAGAAACCCACTGTATCCGGCACAGAGAAACCCACTGTATCCAGTACAGGGAAACCCACCGTGTCTAGCAGAGAGAAACCCACTGTATCCAGCGCAGGGGAACCCACCATTTCCAGTACAGGGAAACGCCCTGTATCTGGCACAGGGAAACCCACTGTATCCAGCGCAGGGGAACCCACCATTTCCAGTACAGGGAAACGCACTGTATCTGGCACAGGGAAACCCACTGTATCCAGCACAGTGAAACCCACCATATCCAGCACAGAGAAACCCACCGTATCCAGCACAGAGAAACCCACTGTATCCAGCACAGAGAAACCCACTGTATCCAGCACAGAGAAACCCACTGTATCCAGCACAGTGAAACCCACCGTATCCAGCACAGAGAAACCCTCCATATCCAGCACAGGGAAACCCACTGTATCCAGCACAGAGAAACCCACCGTATCCAGCACAGAGAAACCCACTGTATCCAGCACAGAGAAACCCACTGTATCCAGCACAGAGAAACCCACTGTATCCAGCACAGAGAAACCCATTGTATCCAGCACAGTGAAACCCACCGTATCCAGCACAGAGAAACCCACCCTATCCAGCACAGAGAAACCCACTGTATCCAGCACAGAGAAACCCACTGTATCCGGCACAGAGAAACCCACTGTATCCGGCACAGGGAAACCCACTGTATCCAGTACAGGGAAACCCACCGTGTCTAGCAGAGAGAAACCCACTGTATCCAGCGCAGGGGAACCCACCATTTCCAGTACAGGGAAACCCACTGTATCCGGCACTGGGAAAACCACTGTATCCGGCACAGGGAAACCCACTGTATCCAGCACAGGGAAACCCACCGTATCCAGCACAGGGAAACCCACCGTATCCAGCACAGAGAACCCCACTGTATCCAGCACAGAGAAACCCACTGTATCCATCACAGAGAAACCCACTGTATCCAGCACAGTGAAACCCACCGTATCCAGCACAGAGAAACCCACCGTATCCAGCACAGAGAAACCCACTGTATCCAGCACAGAGAAACCCACTGTATCCAGCACAGAGAAACCCACTGTATCCGGCACAGGGAAACCCACCGTATACGGCACAGGGAAACCCTCCATATCCAGTGCAGGAAACGCACCATATCCAGTGCAGGAAACCCACCGTATCCAGTGCAGGGAAACCCACCGTATCCAGTGCAGGGAAACCCACCGTATCCAGTGCAGGGAAACCCACCGTATCCAGCACAGGGGAACCCATCATTTCTTTTACAGGGAAACACACTGTATCCGCCACAGGGAAATCCACTCTTTCCGGCACAGGGAAACCCACCGCATCCAGCACAGAGAAACCCACCGTATCCAGCACAGAGAAACCCACTGTATCCAGCACAGGGAAACCCAAAGTATCCAGCACAGGGAAACCCAAAGTATCCAGCACAGGGAAACCCAAAGTATCCAGCACAGGGAAACCCAAAGTATCCAGCACAGGGAAACCCAAAGTATCCAGCACAGGGAAACCCAAAGTATCCAGCACAGGGAAACCCAAAGTATCCAGCACAGGCAAACCCACTGCATCTTTCACAGGGAAACCCACTGCATCTTTCACAGGGAAACCCACTGCATCTTCCAGAGGGAAAGCCACTGCATCTTTCACAGGGAAAGCCACTGCATCTTTCACAGGGAAAGCCACTGCATCTTTCACAGGGAAACCCACTGTATCCAGCACAGGGAAACCCACTGTATCCAGCACAGGGAAACCCACTGTATCCAGCATAGGGAAACCCAAGTATCAAGTGCAGGGAAACCCAAAGTATCCAGCACAGGGAAACCAACATATCAAGTGCAGGGAAAGCCACCGTTCCAGCACAGTGGAACTCACTGTATCCAGTGCAGGGAAACCCACCATATCCAGTGCAGGGAAACCCACCATATCCAGTGCAGGGAAACCCACCATATCCAGTGCAGGGAAACCCACCATATCCAGTGCAGGGAAACCCAATGTATCTAGCACAGAGAGACCCACCATGTCCAGCACTTAGCGACCCACCGTATCCAGCACAGAGAAACCCAATGTATCCAGCACAGGGGAACCGCCCATTTCCAGTGCAGGGAAACCCACCATTTCCAGTGCAGGGAAACCCTCTGTAACCAGCACAGGAATACCTACCGTATCCAGTAGAGGGAAACACACCGTATCCAGTAGAGGGAAACACACCGTATCCGGCACAGGGAAACACACCGTATCCGGCACAGGGAAACACACCGTATCCGGCACAGGGAAACACACCGTATCTGGCACAGGGAAACACACCGTATCCGGCACAGGGAAACACACCCTATCCGGCACAGGGAAACACACCCTATCCGGCACAGGGAAACACACCGTATCCGGCACAGGGAAACACACCGTATCCGGCACAGGGAAACACACCGTATCCGGCACAGGGAAACACACCGTATCCGGCACAGGGAAACACACAGTATCCGGCACAGGGAAACACACAGTATCCGGCACAGGGAAACACACCGTATCCGGCACAGGGAAACACACCGTATCCGGCACAGGGAAACACACCGTATCCGGCACAGGGAAACACACCGTATCCGGCACAGGGAAACACACCGTAGCCGGCACAGGGAAACACACCGTAGCCGGCACAGGGAAACACACCGTAGCCGGCACAGGGAAACACACCGTAGCTGGCACAGGGAAACACACCTTATCCGGCACAGGGAAACACACCGTATCCGGCACAGGGAAACACACCGTATCCAGCACAGGGAAACACACTGTATCCAGCACAGGAAAACACACCGTATCCGGCACAGGGAAACACAGCGTATCCGGCATAGGAAAACACACAGTATCCGGCATAGGAAAAAACACTGTATCTGGCACAAGGAAACCCATTATATTCAGGGCAGAGAAAACAACCGTATCCAGCACAAGCAAATCCACTGTATCCGGTACAGGGAAATCCACTGTATCCGGCACAGGGAAACACACTGTATCCGGCACAGGGAAACACACTGTATCCAGCGCAGGGAAACCCACGTATCAAGTGCAGGGAAAGTCACCGTATTCGGCACAGAGGAACTCACTGTATCCAGTGCAGGAACCCACCATATCCAGTACAGGGAAATCCACCGTATCCGGCACAGGGAAATCCATCATATCCAGAACAGGGAAACAGACCGTGTCAGGCACAGGGAAACACACCGTGTCCGGCTCAGGGAAACACACCGTGTCCGGCTCAGGGAAACACACCGTGTCCGGCACAGGGAAACACACCGTGTCCGGCACAGGGAAACACACCGTGTCCGGCACAGGGAAACACACCGTGTCCGGCACAGGGAAACCCACCGTGTCCAGCACAGGGAAACCCACCGTCTCCAGCACAGGGAAACCCACCGTGTCCAGCAGAGGGAAACCCACCATGTCCAGCACAGGGAAACCCACTGTGTCCAGCACAGGGAATCCCACCGTGTCCAACCGAGGGAAGCCCACCGTGTCCAGCATAGAGAAACCCACCGTGTCCAGCACAGGGAAACCCAACGTGTCCAGCACAGGGAAACCCACCGTGTCCAGCACAGGGAAACCCACCGTGTCCAGCACAGGGAAACCCACCGTGTCCAGCACAGGGAAACCCACCGTGTCAGGCACAGGGAAATACACCGTATCCAGCAGAGAGAAACCCACTGTATCCAGCACAGGGGAACCCACCATTTGCAGTACAGGGAAACACACTGTATCCGGCACAGGGAAACCCACTGTATCCGGCACTGGGAAACCCACTGTATCCGGCACTGGGAAACCCACTGTATCCGGCACAGGGAAACCCACTGTATCCAGCACAGGGAAACCCACCGTATCCAGCACAGAGAAACCCACCGTGTCCAGCACAGGGAAACCCACCGTGTCCAGCACAGGGAAACCCACCGTGTCCAGCACAGGGAAACCCACCGTGTCCAGCACAGGGAAACCCACCGTGTCCAGCACAGGGAAGCCCACCGTGTCCAACCGAGGGAAGCCCACCGTGTCCAGCAGAGAGAAACCCACTGTATCCAGCATAGGGGAACCAAGCATTTCTGGCACAGGGAAACCCACTGTATCCGGCACAGGGAAACCCACTGTATCCGGCACAGGGAAACCCACTGTATCCGGCACAGGGAAACCCACTGTATCCGGCACAGGGAAACCCACTGTATCCGGCACAGGGAAACCCACTGTATCCGGAACAGGGAAACCCACTGTATCCAGAACAGGGAAACCCACTGTATCCAGAACAGGGAAACCCACTGTATCCGGCACAGGGTAACCCACTGTATCCGGCACAGGGTAACCCACTGTATCCGGCACAGGGAAACCCACTGTATCCGGCACAGGGAAACCCACTGTATCCGGCACAGAGAAACACACCGTATCCGGCACAGAGAAACCCACAGTATCCGGCACAGAGAAACCCACCGTGTTCAGCATAGAGAAACCCACCGTGTCCAGCACAGAGAAACCCACCATGTCCAGCACAGGGAAACCCACCATGTCCAGCACAGGGAAACCCACCATGTCCAGCACAGGGAAACCCACCATGTCCGGCACAGGGAAACCCATCATATCCAGCATTTAGAAACCCACTGTATCCAGCACAGAGAAACCCACCGTATCCAGCACAGAGAAACCCAATGTAACCAGTGCAGGGAAACCCACTGTATCCAGTGCAGATAAACCCACCATATCCAGTGCAAAGCAACCCAAAGTATCCAACACAGGGAAAGCCACTGTATCTGGCACAGAGAAACCCAACATATCCGGCACAGAGAAACCCACCATATCCAGTGCAGAGAAACCCACCGTATCCAGTGCAGGAAACACACCATATCCAGTGCAGGGAGACCCATTGTATCCAGCACAGAGAAACCCACTGTATGCAGCACAGAGAAGCCTATCCTATCCAGTACAGAAAAATTCATCATATCCGGCAAAGGGAAACCCACTGTATCCGGCAGATGGAAAAGCATGGTACCTGGCACAGGGAAACCCATGGTATCTGGCACAGGGAAACCCACCGTATCCGGCACAGGGGAACCCACCATTTGCAGTACAGGGAAACACACTGTATCCGGCACTGGGAAACCCACTGTATCCGGCACTGGGAAACCCACTGTATCCGGCACAGGGAAACCCACTGTATCCAGCACAGGGAAACCCACCGTATCCAGCACAGAGAAACCCACCGTGTCCAGCACAGGGAAACCCACCGTGTCCAGCAGAGAGAAACCCACTGTATCCAGCATAGGGGAACCAAGCATTTCTGGCACAGGGAAACCCACTGTATCCGGCACAGGGAAACCCACTGTATCCGGCACAGGGAAACCCACTGTATCCGGCACAGGGAAACCCACTGTATCCGGCACAGGGAAACCCACTGTATCCAGCACAGGGAAACCCACTGTATCCGGCACAGGGAAACCCACTGTATCCGGAACAGGGAAACCCACTGTATCCAGAACAGGGAAACCCACTGTATCCAGAACAGGGAAACCCACTGTATCCGGCACAGGGTAACCCACTGTATCCGGCACAGGGTAACCCACTGTATCCGGCACAGGGAAACCCACTGTATCCGGCACAGGGAAACCCACTGTATCCGGCACAGGGAAACCCACTGTATCCGGCACAGAGAAACACACCGTATCCGGCACAGAGAAACCCACAGTATCCGGCACAGAGAAACCCACCGTGTTCAGCATAGAGAAACCCACCGTGTCCAGCACAGAGAAACCCACCGTGTCCAGCACAGAGAAACCCACCATGTCCAGCACAGGGAAACCCACCATGTCCAGCACAGGGAAACCCACCATGTCCAGCACAGGGAAACCCACCATGTCCGGCACAGGGAAACCCATCATATCCAGCATTTAGAAACCCACTGTATCCAGCACAGAGAAACCCACCGTATCCAGCACAGAGAAACCCAATGTAACCAGTGCAGGGAAACCCACTGTATCCAGTGCAGATAAACCCACCATATCCAGTGCAAAGCAACCCAAAGTATCCAACACAGGGAAAGCCACTGTATCTGGCACAGAGAAACCCAACATATCCGGCACAGAGAAACCCACCATATCCAGTGCAGGGAAACCCACCATATCCAGTGCAGGGAAACCCACCATATCCAGTGCAGGGAAACCCACCATATCCAGTGCAGGGAAACCCACCATATCCAGTGCAGGGAAACCCACCATATCCAGCGCAGGGAAACCCACCATATCCAGCACAGGGAAACCCACCGTGTCCAGCGCAGGGAAACCCACCGTGTCCAGCGCAGGGAAACCCACCGTGTCCAGCACAGGGAAACCCAACGTGTCCAGCACCGGGAAACCCAACGTGTCCAGCACAGGGAAACCCAACGTGTCCAGCACAGGGAAACCCACCGTGTCCAGCACAGGGAAACCCAACGTGTCCAGCACAGGGAAACCCAACGTGTCCAGCACAGGGAAACCCAATGTGTCCAGCACAGGGAAACCCAACGTGTCCAGCACAGGGAAACCCAACGTGTCCAGCACAGGGAAACCCAACGTGTCCAGCACAGGGAAACCCAACGTGTCCAGCACAGGGAAACCCAACGTGTCCAGCACAGGGAAACCCACGTGTCCAGCACAGGGAAACCCAACGTGTCCAGCACAGGGAAACCCAACGTGTCCAGCACAGGGTAACCCAACGTGTCCAGCACAGGGAAAACCACCGTGTCCAGCACAGGGTAACCCACCACGTCCAGCAGAGAGAAACCCACTGTATCCAGTGCAGGGGAACCCACCATTTCCAGGACAGGGAAACACACTGTATCTGGCACAGGGAAACCCACTGTATCCGGCACAGTGAAACCCACCGTATCCAGCACAGGGAAACCCATGTATAAAGTACAGGAAACCCAACGTATCTGCACAGAGAAACCCACCGTATCCAGTGCAGGAAACACACCATATCCAGTGCAGGGAGACCCATTGTATCCAGCACAGAGAAACCCACTGTATGCAGCACAGAGAAGCCCATCCTATCCAGTACAGAAAAATTCATCATATCCGGCAAAGGGAAACCCACTGTATCCGGCAGATGGAAAAGCATGGTACCTGGCACAGGGAAACCCATGGTATCTGGCACAGGGAAACCCACCATATCCGGCACAGAGAAACCCACCGTGTCCAGCATAGAGAAACCCAACGTGTCCAGCATAGAGAAACCCAACGTGTCCAGCATAGAGAAACCCACCGTGTCCAGCACAGGGAAACCCACTGTATCCAGAACAGGGTAACCCACTGTATCCGGCACAGGGTAACCCACTGTATGCGGCACAGGGTAACCCACTGTATCCGGCACAGGGAAACCCACTGTATCCGGCACAGGGTAACCCACTGTATCCGGCACAGGGTAACCCACTGTATCCGGCACAGGGTAACCCACTGTATCCGGCACAGGGTAACCCACTGTATCCGGCACAGGGTAACACACTGTATCCGGCACAGGGAAACCCAATGTATCCGGCACAGAGAAACCCACTGTATCCGGCACAGAGAAACCCACAGTATCCGGCACAGAGAAACCCACCGTGTTCAGCACAGAGAAACCCACCGTGTCCAGCACAGAGAAACCCACCATGTCCAGCACAGGGAAACCCACCATGTCCAGCACAGGGAAACCCACCATGTCCAGCACAGGGAAACCCACCATGTCCGGCACAGGGAAACCCATCATGTCCAGCATTTAGAAACCCACTGTATCCAGCACAGAGAAACCCACCGTATCCAGCACAGAGAAACCCAATGTAACCATTGCAGGGAAACCCACTGTATCCAGTGCAGATAAACCCACCATATCCAGTGCAAAGCAACCCAAAGTATCCAACACAGGGAAAGCCACTGTATCTGGCACAGAGAAACCCAACATATCCGGCACAGAGAAACCCACCATATCCAGTGCAGGGAAACCCACCATATCCAGTGCAGGGAAACCCACCATATCCAGTGCAGGGAAACCCACCATATCCAGTGCAGGGAAACCCACCATATCCAGTGCAGGGAAACCCACCATATCCAGTGCAGGGAAACCCACCATATCCAGCGCAGGGAAACCCACCATATCCAGCACAGGGAAACCCACCGTGTCCAGCGCAGGGAAACCCACCGTGTCCAGCACAGGGAAACCCAACGTGTCCAGCACAGGGAAACCCAACGTGTCCAGCACAGGGAAACCCAACGTGTCCAGCACAGGGAAACCCACCGTGTCCAGCACAGGGAAACCCAACGTGTCCAGCACAGGGAAACCCAACGTGTCCAGCACAGGGAAACCCAACGTGTCCAGCACAGGGAAACCCAACGTGTCCAGCACAGGGAAACCCAACGTGTCCAGCACAGGGAAACCCAACATGTCCAGCACAGGGAAACCCACCGTGTCCAGCACAGGGAAACCCAACGTGTCCAGCACAGGGAAACCCAACGTGTCCAGCACAGGGAAAACCACCGTGTCCAGCACAGGGTAACCCACCATGTCCAGCAGAGAGAAACCCACTGTATCCAGTGCAGGGGAACCAACCATTTCCAGGACAGGGAAACACACTGTATCTGGCACAGGGAAACCCACTGTATCCGGCACAGTGAAACCCACCGTATCCAGCACAGGGAAACCCATGTATAAAGTACAGGAAACCCAACGTATCTGCACAGAGAAACCCACCGTATCCAGTGCAGGAAACACACCATATCCAGTGCAGGGAGACCCATTGTATCCAGCACAGAGAAACCCACTGTATGCAGCACAGAGAAGCCCATCCTATCCAGTACAGAAAAATTCATCATATCCGGCAAAGGGAAACCCACTGTATCCGGCAGATGGAAAAGCATGGTACCTGGCACAGGGAAACCCATGGTATCTGGCACAGGGAAACCCACCGTATCCGGCACAGAGAAACCCACCGTATCCAGCATAGAGAAACCCAACGTGTCCAGCATAGAGAAACCCACCGTATCCAGCATAGAGAAACCCAACGTGTCCAGCATAGAGAAACCCACCGTGTCCAGCATAGAGAAACCCAACGTGTCCAGCATAGAGAAACCCAACGTGTCCAGCATAGAGAAACCCACCGTGTCCAGCACAGGGAAACCCACCGTGTCCAGCACAGGGAAACCCACCGTGTCCAGCACAGGGAAACCCACCGTGTCCAGCACAGGGAAACCCACCGTGTCCAGCACAGGGAAACCCACCGTGTCCAGCACAGGGAAACCCACCGTGTCCAGCACAGGGAATCCCACCGTGTCCAGCACAGGGAAACCCACCGTGTCCAGCACAGGGAAACCCACCGTGTCAGGCACAGGGAAATACACCGTATCCAGCAGAGAGAAACCCACTGTATCCAGCACAGGGGAACCCACCATTTGCAGTACAGGGAAACACACTGTATCCGGCACAGGGAAACCCACTGTATCCGGCACTGGGAAACCCACTGTATCCGGCACAGGGAAACCCACTGTATCCAGCACAGGGAAACCCACCGTATCCAGCACAGAGAAACCCACCGTGTCCAGCACAGGGAAACCCACCGTGTCCAGCACAGGGAAACCCACCGTGTCCAGCACAGGGAAACCCACCGTGTCCAGCACAGGGAAGCCCACCGTGTCCAGCCGAGGGAAGCCCACCGTGTCCAGCAGAGAGAAACCCACTGTATCCAGCACAGGGAAACCCATGTATAAAGTACAGGAAACCCACTGTATCCGGCACAGTGAAACCCACCGTGTCCAGCACAGGGAAACCCATGTATAAAGTACAGGAAACCCAACGTATCTGCACAGAGAAACCCACCGTATCCAGTGCAGGAAACACACCATATCCAGTGCAGGGAGACCCATTGTATCCAGCACAGAGAAACCCACTGTATGCAGCACAGAGAAGCCCATCCTATCCAGTACAGAAAAATTCATCATATCCGGCAAAGGGAAACCCACTGTATCCGGCAGATGGAAAAGCATGGTACCTGGCACAGGGAAACCCATGGTATCTGGCACAGGGAAACCCACCGTATCCGGCACAGAGAAACCCACCGTATCCAGCATAGAGAAACCCAACATGTCCAGCATAGAGAAACCCAACGTGTCCAGCATAGAGAAACCCACCGTGTCCAGCACAGGGAAACCCAACGTGTCCAGCACAGGGAAACCCACCGTGTCCAGCACAGGAAACCCACCGTGTCCAGCACAGGGAAACCCACCGTGTCCAGCACAGGGAAACCCACCGTGTCAGGCACAGGGAAATACACCGTATCCAGCAGAGAGAAACCCACTGTATCCAGCACAGGGGAACCCACCATTTGCAGTACAGGGAAACCCACTGTATCCGGCACAGGGAAACCCACTGTATCCGGCACTGGGAAACCCACTGTATCCGGCACTGGGAAACCCACTGTATCCAGCACAGGGAAACCCACCGTATCCAGCACAGAGAAACCCACCGTGTCCAGCACAGGGAAACCCACCGTGTCCAGCACAGGGAAACCCACCGTGTCCAGCACAGGGAAACCCACCGTGTCCAGCACAGGGAAACCCACCGTGTCCAGCACAGGGAAGCCCACCGTGTCCAGCCGAGGGAAGCCCACCGTGTCCAGCAGAGAGAAACCCACTGTATCCAGCATAGGGGAACCAAGCATTTCCGGCACAGGGAAACCCACTGTATCCGGCACAGGGAAACCCACTGTATCCGGCACAGGGAAACCCACTGTATCCGGCACAGGGAAACCCACTGTATCCAGCACAGGGAAACCCACTGTATCCGGCACAGGGAAACCCACTGTATCCGGAACAGGGAAACCCACTGTATCCAGAACAGGGAAACCCACTGTATCCAGAACAGGGAAACCCACTGTATCCGGCACAGGGAAACCCACTGTATCCGGCACAGAGAAACACACCGTATCCGGCACAGAGAAACCCACAGTATCCGGCACAGAGAAACCCACCGTGTTCAGCATAGAGAATCAAACCGTGTCCAGCACAGAGAAACCCACCGTGTCCAGCACAGAGAAACCCACCGTGTCCAGCACAGAGAAACCCACCATGTCCAGCACAGGGAAACCCACCATGTCCAGCACAGGGAAACCCACCATGTCCAGCACAGGGAAACCCACCATGTCCGGCACAGGGAAACCCATCATATCCAGCATTTAGAAACCCACTGTATCCAGCACAGAGAAACCCACCGTATCCAGCACAGAGAAACCCAATGTAACCAGTGCAGGGAAACCCACTGTATCCAGTGCAGATAAACCCACCATATCCAGTGCAAAGCAACCCAAAGTATCCAACACAGGGAAAGCCACTGTATCTGGCACAGAGAAACCCAACATATCCGGCACAGAGAAACCCACCATATCCAGTGCAGAGAAACCCACCGTATCCAGTGCAGGAAACACACCATATCCAGTGCAGGGAGACCCATTGTATCCAGCACAGAGAAACCCACTGTATGCAGCACAGAGAAGCCCATCCTATCCAGTACAGAAAAATTCATCATATCCGGCAAAGGGAAACCCACTGTATCCGGCAGATGGAAAAGCATGGTACCTGGCACAGGGAAACCCATGGTATCTGGCAAAGAGAAACCCACCGTATCCGGCACAGAGAAACCCACCGTGTCCAGCATAGAGAAACCCAACGTGTCCAGCATAGAGAAACCCAACGTGTCCAGCATAGAGAAACCCAACGTGTCCAGCATAGAGAAACCCACCGTGTCCAGCACAGGGAAACCCAACGTGTCCAGCACAGGCAAACCCACCGTGTCCAGCACAGGGAAACCCACCATGTCCAGCACAGGGAAACCCACCGTGTCCAGCACAGGGAAACCCACCGTGTCCAGCACAGGGAAACCCACCATGTCCAGCACAGGGAAACCCACCGTGTCCAGCACAGGGAAACCCACCGTGTCCAGCACAGGGAAACCCACCGTGTCCAGCACAGGGAAACCCACCGTGTCCAGCACAGGGAATCCCACCGTGTCCAGCACAGGGAAACCCACCGTGTCCAGCACAGGGAAACCCACCGTGTTCAGCATAGGGAAACCCACCGTGTCCAGCACAGGGAAACCCACCGTGTCCAGCACAGGGAAACCCACCGTGTCCAGTACAGGGAAGCCCACCGTGTCCAGCCGAGGGAAGCCCACCGTGTCCAGCAGAGAGAAACCCACTGTATCCAGCATAGGGGAACCAAGCATTTCCGGCACAGGGAAACCCACTGTATCCGGCACAGGGAAACCCACTGTATCCGGCACAGGGAAACCCACTGTATCCGGCACAGGGAAACCCACTGTATCCGGCACAGGGAAACCCACTGTATCCGGAACAGGGAAACCCACTGTATCCAGAACAGGGAAACCCACTGTATCCAGAACAGGGAAACCCACTGTATCCGGCACAGGGTAACCCACTGTATCCGGCACAGGGTAACCCACTGTATCCGGCACAGGGAAACCCACTGTATCCGGCACAGGGAAACCCACTGTATCCGGCACAGGGAAACCCACTGTATCCGGCACAGAGAAACACACCGTATCCGGCACAGAGAAACCCACAGTATCCGGCACAGAGAAACCCACCGTGTTCAGCATAGAGAAACCCACCGTGTCCAGCACAGAGAAACCCACCGTGTCCAGCACAGAGAAACCCACCGTGTCCAGCACAGGGAAACCCACCGTGTCAGGCACAGGGAAATACACCGTATCCAGCAGAGAGAAACCCACTGTATCCAGCACAGGGGAACCCACCATTTGCAGTACAGGGAAACACACTGTATCCGGCACAGGGAAACCCACTGTATCCGGCACTGGGAAACCCACTGTATCCGGCACAGGGAAACCCACTGTATCCAGCACAGGGAAACCCACCGTATCCAGCACAGAGAAACCCACCGTGTCCAGCACAGGGAAACCCACCGTGTCCAGCACAGGGAAACCCACCGTGTCCAGCACAGGGAAACCCACCGTGTCCAGCACAGGGAAGCCCACCGTGTCCAGCCGAGGGAAGCCCACCGTGTCCAGCAGAGAGAAACCCACTGTATCCAGCACAGGGAAACCCATGTATAAAGTACAGGAAACCCAACGTATCCAGCACAGAGAAACCCACCGTGTCCAGCACAGGGAAACCCATGTATAAAGTACAGGAAACCCAACGTATCTGCACAGAGAAACCCACCGTATCCAGTGCAGGAAACCCACCATATCCAGCACAGGGAAACCCACCGTGTCCAGCACAGGGAAACCCACCGTGTCCAGCACAGGGAAACCCACCGTGTCCAGCACAGGGAAACCCATGTATAAAGTACAGGAAACCCAACGTATCCGGCACAGTGAAACCCACCGTGTCCAGCAGAGGGAAACCCATGTATAAAGTACAGGAAACCCAACGTATCTGCACAGAGAAACCCACCGTATCCAGTGCAGGAAACACACCATATCCAGTGCAGGGAGACCCATTGTATCCAGCACAGAGAAACCCACTGTATGCAGCACAGAGAAGCCCATCCTATCCAGTACAGAAAAATTCATCATATCCGGCAAAGGGAAACCCACTGTATCCGGCAGATGGAAAAGCATGGTACCTGGCACAGGGAAACCCATGGTATCTGGCACAGGGAAACCCACCGTATCCGGCACAGAGAAACCCACCGTGTCCAGCATAGAGAAACCCAACATGTCCAGCATAGAGAAACCCAACGTGTCCAGCATAGAGAAACCCACCGTGTCCAGCACAGGGAAACCCAACGTGTCCAGCACAGGGAAACCCACCGTGTCCAGCACAGGGAAACCCACCGTGTCCAGCACAGGGAAACCCACCGTGTCCAGCACAGGGAAACCCACCGTGTCAGGCACAGGGAAATACACCGTATCCAGCAGAGAGAAACCCACTGTATCCAGCACAGGGGAACCCACCATTTGCAGTACAGGGAAACCCACTGTATCCGGCACAGGGAAACCCACTGTATCCGGCACTGGGAAACCCACTGTATCCGGCACTGGGAAACCCACTGTATCCAGCACAGGGAAACCCACCGTATCCAGCACAGAGAAACCCACCGTGTCCAGCACAGGGAAACCCACCGTGTCCAGCACAGGGAAACCCACCGTGTCCAGCACAGGGAAACCCACCGTGTCCAGCACAGGGAAACCCACCGTGTCCAGCACAGGGAAGCCCACCGTGTCCAGCCGAGGGAAGCCCACCGTGTCCAGCAGAGAGAAACCCACTGTATCCAGCATAGGGGAACCAAGCATTTCCGGCACAGGGAAACCCACTGTATCCGGCACAGGGAAACCCACTGTATCCGGCACAGGGAAACCCACTGTATCCGGCACAGGGAAACCCACTGTATCCAGCACAGGGAAACCCACTGTATCCGGCACAGGGAAACCCACTGTATCCGGAACAGGGAAACCCACTGTATCCAGAACAGGGAAACCCACTGTATCCAGAACAGGGAAACCCACTGTATCCGGCACAGGGAAACCCACTGTATCCGGCACAGAGAAACACACCGTATCCGGCACAGAGAAACCCACAGTATCCGGCACAGAGAAACCCACCGTGTTCAGCATAGAGAATCAAACCGTGTCCAGCACAGAGAAACCCACCGTGTCCAGCACAGAGAAACCCACCGTGTCCAGCACAGAGAAACCCACCATGTCCAGCACAGGGAAACCCACCATGTCCAGCACAGGGAAACCCACCATGTCCAGCACAGGGAAACCCACCATGTCCGGCACAGGGAAACCCATCATATCCAGCATTTAGAAACCCACTGTATCCAGCACAGAGAAACCCACCGTATCCAGCACAGAGAAACCCAATGTAACCAGTGCAGGGAAACCCACTGTATCCAGTGCAGATAAACCCACCATATCCAGTGCAAAGCAACCCAAAGTATCCAACACAGGGAAAGCCACTGTATCTGGCACAGAGAAACCCAACATATCCGGCACAGAGAAACCCACCATATCCAGTGCAGAGAAACCCACCGTATCCAGTGCAGGAAACACACCATATCCAGTGCAGGGAGACCCATTGTATCCAGCACAGAGAAACCCACTGTATGCAGCACAGAGAAGCCCATCCTATCCAGTACAGAAAAATTCATCATATCCGGCAAAGGGAAACCCACTGTATCCGGCAGATGGAAAAGCATGGTACCTGGCACAGGGAAACCCATGGTATCTGGCAAAGAGAAACCCACCGTATCCGGCACAGAGAAACCCACCGTGTCCAGCATAGAGAAACCCAACGTGTCCAGCATAGAGAAACCCAACGTGTCCAGCATAGAGAAACCCAACGTGTCCAGCATAGAGAAACCCACCGTGTCCAGCACAGGGAAACCCAACGTGTCCAGCACAGGCAAACCCACCGTGTCCAGCACAGGGAAACCCACCATGTCCAGCACAGGGAAACCCACCGTGTCCAGCACAGGGAAACCCACCGTGTCCAGCACAGGGAAACCCACCATGTCCAGCACAGGGAAACCCACCGTGTCCAGCACAGGGAAACCCACCGTGTCCAGCACAGGGAAACCCACCGTGTCCAGCACAGGGAAACCCACCGTGTCCAGCACAGGGAATCCCACCGTGTCCAGCACAGGGAAACCCACCGTGTCCAGCACAGGGAAACCCACCGTGTTCAGCATAGGGAAACCCACCGTGTCCAGCACAGGGAAACCCACCGTGTCCAGCACAGGGAAACCCACCGTGTCCAGTACAGGGAAGCCCACCGTGTCCAGCCGAGGGAAGCCCACCGTGTCCAGCAGAGAGAAACCCACTGTATCCAGCATAGGGGAACCAAGCATTTCCGGCACAGGGAAACCCACTGTATCCGGCACAGGGAAACCCACTGTATCCGGCACAGGGAAACCCACTGTATCCGGCACAGGGAAACCCACTGTATCCGGCACAGGGAAACCCACTGTATCCGGAACAGGGAAACCCACTGTATCCAGAACAGGGAAACCCACTGTATCCAGAACAGGGAAACCCACTGTATCCGGCACAGGGTAACCCACTGTATCCGGCACAGGGTAACCCACTGTATCCGGCACAGGGAAACCCACTGTATCCGGCACAGGGAAACCCACTGTATCCGGCACAGGGAAACCCACTGTATCCGGCACAGAGAAACACACCGTATCCGGCACAGAGAAACCCACAGTATCCGGCACAGAGAAACCCACCGTGTTCAGCATAGAGAAACCCACCGTGTCCAGCACAGAGAAACCCACCGTGTCCAGCACAGAGAAACCCACCATGTCCAGCACAGGGAAACCCACCATGTCCAGCACAGGGAAACCCACCATGTCCAGCACAGGGAAACCCACCATGTCCGGCACAGGGAAACCCATCATATCCAGCATTTAGAAACCCACTGTATCCAGCACAGAGAAACCCACCGTATCCAGCACAGAGAAACCCAATGTAACCAGTGCAGGGAAACCCACTGTATCCAGTGCAGATAAACCCACCATATCCAGTGCAAAGCAACCCAAAGTATCCAACACAGGGAAAGCCACTGTATCTGGCACAGAGAAACCCAACATATCCGGCACAGAGAAACCCACCATATCCAGTGCAGAGAAACCCACCGTATCCAGTGCAGGAAACACACCATATCCAGTGCAGGGAGACCCATTGTATCCAGCACAGAGAAACCCACTGTATGCAGCACAGAGAAGCCTATCCTATCCAGTACAGAAAAATTCATCATATCCGGCAAAGGGAAACCCACTGTATCCGGCAGATGGAAAAGCATGGTACCTGGCACAGGGAAACCCATGGTATCTGGCACAGGGAAACCCACCGTATCCGGCACAGAGAAACCCACCGTGTCCAGCATAGAGAAACCCAACGTGTCCAGCATAGAGAAACCCAACGTGTCCAGCATAGAGAAACCCAACATGTCCAGCATAGAGAAACCCACCGTGTCCAGCACAGGGAAACCCAACGTGTCCAGCACAGGGAAACCCACCGTGTCCAGCACAGGGAAACCCACCGTGTTCAGCACAGGGAAACCCACCGTGTCCAGCACAGGGAAACCCACCGTGTCAGGCACAGGGAAATACACCGTGTCCAGCACAGGGAAACCCACCGTGTCCAGCACAGGGAAACCCACCGTGTCCAGCACAGGGAATCCCACCGTGTCCAGCACAGGGAAACCCACCGTGTCCAGCACAGGGAAACCCACCGTGTTCAGCATAGGGAAACCCACCGTGTCCAGCACAGGGAAACCCACCGTGTCCAGCACAGGGAAACCCACCGTGTCCAGTACAGGGAAGCCCACCGTGTCCAGCCGAGGGAAGCCCACCGTGTCCAGCAGAGAGAAACCCACTGTATCCAGCATAGGGGAACCAAGCATTTCCGGCACAGGGAAACCCACTGTATCCGGCACAGGGAAACCCACTGTATCCGGCACAGGGAAACCCACTGTATCCGGCACAGGGAAACCCACTGTATCCGGCACAGGGAAACCCACTGTATCCGGAACAGGGAAACCCACTGTATCCAGAACAGGGAAACCCACTGTATCCGGCACAGGGTAACCCACTGTATCCGGCACAGGGTAACCCACTGTATCCGGCACAGGGAAACCCACTGTATCCGGCACAGGGAAACCCACTGTATCCGGCACAGGGAAACCCACTGTATCCGGCACAGAGAAACACACCGTATCCGGCACAGAGAAACCCACAGTATCCGGCACAGAGAAACCCACCGTGTTCAGCATAGAGAAACCCACCGTGTCCAGCACAGAGAAACCCACCGTGTCCAGCACAGAGAAACCCACCATGTCCAGCACAGGGAAACCCACCATGTCCAGCACAGGGAAACCCACCATGTCCAGCACAGGGAAACCCACCATGTCCGGCACAGGGAAACCCATCATATCCAGCATTTAGAAACCCACTGTATCCAGCACAGAGAAACCCACCGTATCCAGCACAGAGAAACCCAATGTAACCAGTGCAGGGAAACCCACTGTATCCAGTGCAGATAAACCCACCATATCCAGTGCAAAGCAACCCAAAGTATCCAACACAGGGAAAGCCACTGTATCTGGCACAGAGAAACCCAACATATCCGGCACAGAGAAACCCACCATATCCAGTGCAGAGAAACCCACCGTATCCAGTGCAGGAAACACACCATATCCAGTGCAGGGAGACCCATTGTATCCAGCACAGAGAAACCCACTGTATGCAGCACAGAGAAGCCTATCCTATCCAGTACAGAAAAATTCATCATATCCGGCAAAGGGAAACCCACTGTATCCGGCAGATGGAAAAGCATGGTACCTGGCACAGGGAAACCCATGGTATCTGGCACAGGGAAACCCACCGTATCCGGCACAGAGAAACCCACCGTGTCCAGCATAGAGAAACCCAACGTGTCCAGCATAGAGAAACCCAACGTGTCCAGCATAGAGAAACCCAACATGTCCAGCATAGAGAAACCCACCGTGTCCAGCACAGGGAAACCCAACGTGTCCAGCACAGGGAAACCCACCGTGTCCAGCACAGGGAAACCCACCGTGTTCAGCATAGGGAAACCCACCGTGTCCAGCACAGGGAAACCCACCGTGTCCAGCACAGGGAATCCCACCGTGTCCAGCACAGGGAAACCCACCGTGTCCAGCACAGGGAAACCCACCGTGTCCAGCACAGGGAAACCCACCGTGTCCAGCACAGGGAAACCCACCGTGTCCAGCACAGGGAATCCCACCGTGTCCAGCACAGGGAAACCCACCGTGTCCAGCACAGGGAAACCCACCGTGTCAGGCACAGGGAAATACACCGTATCCAGCAGAGAGAAACCCACTGTATCCAGCACAGGGGAACCCACCATTTGCAGCACAGGGAAACACACTGTATCCGGCACAGGGAAACCCATTGTATCCGGCACTGGGAAACCCACTGTATCCGGCACAGGGAAACCCACTGTATCCAGCACAGGGAAACCCACCGTGTCCAGCACAGGGAAACCCTCCGTGTCCAGCACAGGGAAGCCCACCGTGTCCAGCCGAGGGAAGCCCACAGTGTCCAGCAGAGAGAAACCCACTGTATCCAGCATAGGGGAACCAAGCATTTCTGGCACAGGGAAACCCACTGTATCCGGCACAGGGAAACCCACTGTATCCGGCACAGGGAAACCCACTGTATCCGGCACAGGGAAACCCACTGTATCCGGCACAGGGAAACCCACTGTATCCGGAACAGGGAAACCCACTGTATCCGGCACAGGGAAACCCACTGTATCCGGCACAGGGAAACCCACTGTATCCGGCACAGGGAAACCCACTGTATCCGGAACAGGGAAACCCACTGTATCCAGAACAGGGAAACCCACTGTATCCAGAACAGGGAAACCCACTGTATCCGGCACAGGGTAACCCACTGTATCCGGCACAGGGTAACCCACTGTATCCGGCACAGGGAAACCCACTGTATCCCCACAGGGTAACCCACTGTATCAGGCACAGGGTAACCCACTGTATCCGGCACAGGGTAACCCACTGTATCCGGCACAGGGTAACACACTGTATCCGGCACAGGGAAACCCACTGTATCCGGCACAGAGAAACACACCGTATCCGGCACAGAGAAACCCACAGTATCCGGCACAGAGAAACCCACCGTGTTCAGCATAGAGAAACCCACCGTGTCCAGCACAGAGAAACCCACCGTGTCCAGCACAGAGAAACCCACCATGTCCAGCACAGGGAAACCCACCATGTCCAGCACAGGGAAACCCACCATGTCCAGCACAGGGAAACCCACCATGTCCGGCACAGGGAAACCCATCATATCCAGCATTTAGAAACCCACTGTATCCAGCACAGAGAAACCCACCGTATCCAGCACAGAGAAACCCAATGTAACCAGTGCAGGGAAACCCACTGTATCCAGTGCAGATAAACCCACCATATCCAGTGCAAAGCAACCCAAAGTATCCAACACAGGGAAAGCCACTGTATCTGGCACAGAGAAACCCAACATATCCGGCACAGAGAAACCCACCATATCCAGTGCAGGGAAACCCACCATATCCAGTGCAGGGAAACCCACCATATCCAGTGCAGGGAAACCCACCATATCCAGTGCAGGGAAACCCACCATATCCAGTGCAGGGAAACCCACCATATCCAGCGCAGGGAAACCCACCATATCCAACGCAGGGAAACCCACCGTGTCCAGCGCAGGGAAACCCACCGTGTCCAGCGCAGGGAAACCCACCGTGTCCAGCACAGGGAAACCCAACGTGTCCAGCACAGGGAAACCCACCGTGTCCAGCACAGGGAAACCCACCGTGTCCAGCACAGGGAAACCCAACGTGTCCAGCACAGGGAAACCCACCGTGTCCAGCACAGGGAAACCCAACGTGTCCAGCACAGGGAAACCCAACGTGTCCAGCACAGGGAAACCCAACGTGTCCAGCACAGGGAAAACCACCGTGTCCAGCACAGGGTAACCCACCATGTCCAGCAGAGAGAAACCCACTGTATCCAGTGCAGGGGAACCCACCATTTCCAGTACAGGGAAACACACTGTATCCGGCACAGTGAAACCCAACGTATCCAGCACAGAGAAACCCACCGTATCCAGCACAGGGAAACCCATGTATAAAGTACAGGAAACCCAACGTATCTGCACAGAGAAACCCACCGTATCCAGTGCAGGAAACACACCATATCCAGTGCAGGGAGACCCATTGTATCCAGCACAGAGAAACCCACTGTATGCAGCACAGAGAAGCCCATCCTATCCAGTACAGAAAAATTCATCATATCCGGCAAAGGGAAACCCACTGTATCCGGCAGATGGAAAAGCATGGTACCTGGCACAGGGAAACCCATGGTATCTGGCACAGGGAAACCCACCGTATCCGGCACAGAGAAACCCACAGTATCCGGCACAGAGAAACCCACCGTGTTCAGCATAGAGAAACCCACCGTGTCCAGCACAGAGAAACCCACCGTGTCCAGCACAGAGAAACCCACCATGTCCAGCACAGGGAAACCCACCATGTCCAGCACAGGGAAACCCACCATGTCCAGCACAGGGAAACCCACCATGTCCGGCACAGGGAAACCCATCATATCCAGCATTTAGAAACCCACTGTATCCAGCACAGAGAAACCCACCGTATCCAGCACAGAGAAACCCAATGTAACCAGTGCAGGGAAACCCACTGTATCCAGTGCAGATAAACCCACCATATCCAGTGCAAAGCAACCCAAAGTATCCAACACAGGGAAAGCCACTGTATCTGGCACAGAGAAACCCAACATATCCGGCACAGAGAAACCCACCATATCCAGTGCAGAGAAACCCACCGTATCCAGTGCAGGAAACACACCATATCCAGTGCAGGGAGACCCATTGTATCCAGCACAGAGAAACCCACTGTATGCAGCACAGAGAAGCCTATCCTATCCAGTACAGAAAAATTCATCATATCCGGCAAAGGGAAACCCACTGTATCCGGCAGATGGAAAAGCATGGTACCTGGCACAGGGAAACCCATGGTATCTGGCACAGGGAAACCCACCGTATCCGGCACAGAGAAACCCACCGTGTCCAGCATAGAGAAACCCAACGTGTCCAGCATAGAGAAACCCAACGTGTCCAGCATAGAGAAACCCAACATGTCCAGCATAGAGAAACCCACCGTGTCCAGCACAGGGAAACCCAACGTGTCCAGCACAGGGAAACCCACCGTGTCCAGCACAGGGAAACCCACCGTGTTCAGCATAGGGAAACCCACCGTGTCCAGCACAGGGAAACCCACCGTGTCCAGCACAGGGAATCCCACCGTGTCCAGCACAGGGAAACCCACCGTGTCCAGCACAGGGAAACCCACCGTGTCCAGCACAGGGAAACCCACCGTGTCCAGCACAGGGAAACCCACCGTGTCCAGCACAAGGAATCCCACCGTGTCCAGCACAGGGAAACCCACCGTGTCCAGCACAGGGAAACCCACCGTGTCAGGCACAGGGAAATACACCGTATCCAGCAGAGAGAAACCCACTGTATCCAGCACAGGGGAACCCACCATTTGCAGCACAGGGAAACACACTGTATCCGGCACAGGGAAACCCATTGTATCCGGCACTGGGAAACCCACTGTATCCGGCACAGGGAAACCCACTGTATCCAGCACAGGGAAACCCACCGTGTCCAGCACAGGGAAACCCTCCGTGTCCAGCACAGGGAAGCCCACCGTGTCCAGCCGAGGGAAGCCCACAGTGTCCAGCAGAGAGAAACCCACTGTATCCAGCATAGGGGAACCAAGCATTTCTGGCACAGGGAAACCCACTGTATCCGGCACAGGGAAACCCACTGTATCCGGCACAGGGAAACCCACTGTATCCGGCACAGGGAAACCCACTGTATCCGGCACAGGGAAACCCACTGTATCCGGAACAGGGAAACCCACTGTATCCGGCACAGGGAAACCCACTGTATCCGGCACAGGGAAACCCACTGTATCCGGCACAGGGAAACCCACTGTATCCGGAACAGGGAAACCCACTGTATCCAGAACAGGGAAACCCACTGTATCCAGAACAGGGAAACCCACTGTATCCGGCACAGGGTAACCCACTGTATCCGGCACAGGGTAACCCACTGTATCCGGCACAGGGAAACCCACTGTATCCCCACAGGGTAACCCACTGTATCAGGCACAGGGTAACCCACTGTATCCGGCACAGGGTAACCCACTGTATCCGGCACAGGGTAACACACTGTATCCGGCACAGGGAAACCCACTGTATCCGGCACAGAGAAACACACCGTATCCGGCACAGAGAAACCCACAGTATCCGGCACAGAGAAACCCACCGTGTTCAGCATAGAGAAACCCACCGTGTCCAGCACAGAGAAACCCACCGTGTCCAGCACAGAGAAACCCACCATGTCCAGCACAGGGAAACCCACCATGTCCAGCACAGGGAAACCCACCATGTCCAGCACAGGGAAACCCACCATGTCCGGCACAGGGAAACCCATCATATCCAGCATTTAGAAACCCACTGTATCCAGCACAGAGAAACCCACCGTATCCAGCACAGAGAAACCCAATGTAACCAGTGCAGGGAAACCCACTGTATCCAGTGCAGATAAACCCACCATATCCAGTGCAAAGCAACCCAAAGTATCCAACACAGGGAAAGCCACTGTATCTGGCACAGAGAAACCCAACATATCCGGCACAGAGAAACCCACCATATCCAGTGCAGAGAAACCCACCGTATCCAGTGCAGGAAACACACCATATCCAGTGCAGGGAGACCCATTGTATCCAGCACAGAGAAACCCACTGTATGCAGCACAGAGAAGCCTATCCTATCCAGTACAGAAAAATTCATCATATCCGGCAAAGGGAAACCCACTGTATCCGGCAGATGGAAAAGCATGGTACCTGGCACAGGGAAACCCATGGTATCTGGCACAGGGAAACCCACCGTATCCGGCACAGAGAAACCCACCGTGTCCAGCATAGAGAAACCCAACGTGTCCAGCATAGAGAAACCCAACGTGTCCAGCATAGAGAAACCCAACATGTCCAGCATAGAGAAACCCACCGTGTCCAGCACAGGGAAACCCAACGTGTCCAGCACAGGGAAACCCACCGTGTCCAGCACAGGGAAACCCACCGTGTTCAGCATAGGGAAACCCACCGTGTCCAGCACAGGGAAACCCACCGTGTCCAGCACAGGGAATCCCACCGTGTCCAGCACAGGGAAACCCACCGTGTCCAGCACAGGGAAACCCACCGTGTCCAGCACAGGGAAACCCACCGTGTCCAGCACAGGGAAACCCACCGTGTCCAGCACAGGGAATCCCACCGTGTCCAGCACAGGGAAACCCACCGTGTCCAGCACAGGGAAACCCACCGTGTCAGGCACAGGGAAATACACCGTATCCAGCAGAGAGAAACCCACTGTATCCAGCACAGGGGAACCCACCATTTGCAGCACAGGGAAACACACTGTATCCGGCACAGGGAAACCCATTGTATCCGGCACTGGGAAACCCACTGTATCCGGCACAGGGAAACCCACTGTATCCAGCACAGGGAAACCCACCGTGTCCAGCACAGGGAAACCCTCCGTGTCCAGCACAGGGAAGCCCACCGTGTCCAGCCGAGGGAAGCCCACAGTGTCCAGCAGAGAGAAACCCACTGTATCCAGCATAGGGGAACCAAGCATTTCTGGCACAGGGAAACCCACTGTATCCGGCACAGGGAAACCCACTGTATCCGGCACAGGGAAACCCACTGTATCCGGCACAGGGAAACCCACTGTATCCGGCACAGGGAAACCCACTGTATCCGGAACAGGGAAACCCACTGTATCCGGCACAGGGAAACCCACTGTATCCGGCACAGGGAAACCCACTGTATCCGGCACAGGGAAACCCACTGTATCCGGAACAGGGAAACCCACTGTATCCAGAACAGGGAAACCCACTGTATCCAGAACAGGGAAACCCACTGTATCCGGCACAGGGTAACCCACTGTATCCGGCACAGGGTAACCCACTGTATCCGGCACAGGGAAACCCACTGTATCCCCACAGGGTAACCCACTGTATCAGGCACAGGGTAACCCACTGTATCCGGCACAGGGTAACCCACTGTATCCGGCACAGGGTAACACACTGTATCCGGCACAGGGAAACCCACTGTATCCGGCACAGAGAAACACACCGTATCCGGCACAGAGAAACCCACAGTATCCGGCACAGAGAAACCCACCGTGTTCAGCATAGAGAAACCCACCGTGTCCAGCACAGAGAAACCCACCGTGTCCAGCACAGAGAAACCCACCATGTCCAGCACAGGGAAACCCACCATGTCCAGCACAGGGAAACCCACCATGTCCAGCACAGGGAAACCCACCATGTCCGGCACAGGGAAACCCATCATATCCAGCATTTAGAAACCCACTGTATCCAGCACAGAGAAACCCACCGTATCCAGCACAGAGAAACCCAATGTAACCAGTGCAGGGAAACCCACTGTATCCAGTGCAGATAAACCCACCATATCCAGTGCAAAGCAACCCAAAGTATCCAACACAGGGAAAGCCACTGTATCTGGCACAGAGAAACCCAACATATCCGGCACAGAGAAACCCACCATATCCAGTGCAGGGAAACCCACCATATCCAGTGCAGGGAAACCCACCATATCCAGTGCAGGGAAACCCACCATATCCAGTGCAGGGAAACCCACCATATCCAGTGCAGGGAAACCCACCATATCCAGCGCAGGGAAACCCACCATATCCAACGCAGGGAAACCCACCGTGTCCAGCGCAGGGAAACCCACCGTGTCCAGCGCAGGGAAACCCACCGTGTCCAGCACAGGGAAACCCAACGTGTCCAGCACAGGGAAACCCACCGTGTCCAGCACAGGGAAACACACCGTGTCCAGCACAGGGAAACCCAACGTGTCCAGCACAGGGAAACCCACCGTGTCCAGCACAGGGAAACCCAACGTGTCCAGCACAGGGAAACCCAACGTGTCCAGCACAGGGAAACCCAACGTGTCCAGCACAGGGAAAACCACCGTGTCCAGCACAGGGTAACCCACCATGTCCAGCAGAGAGAAACCCACTGTATCCAGTGCAGGGGAACCCACCATTTCCAGTACAGGGAAACACACTGTATCCGGCACAGTGAAACCCAACGTATCCAGCACAGAGAAACCCACCGTATCCAGCACAGGGAAACCCATGTATAAAGTACAGGAAACCCAACGTATCTGCACAGAGAAACCCACCGTATCCAGTGCAGGAAACACACCATATCCAGTGCAGGGAGACCCATTGTATCCAGCACAGAGAAACCCACTGTATGCAGCACAGAGAAGCCCATCCTATCCAGTACAGAAAAATTCATCATATCCGGCAAAGGGAAACCCACTGTATCCGGCAGATGGAAAAGCATGGTACCTGGCACAGGGAAACCCATGGTATCTGGCACAGGGAAACCCACCGTATCCGGCACAGAGAAACCCACCGTGTCCAGCATAGAGAAACCCAACGTGTCCAGCATAGAGAAACCCAATGTGTCCAGCACAGGGAAACCCACCGTGTCCAGCACAGGGAAACCCACCGTGTCCAGCACAGGGAAACCCACCGTGTCCAGCACAGGCAAACCCACCGTGTCCAGCACAGGGAAACCCACCGTGTCCAGCACAGGGAAACCCACCGTGTCCAGCACAGGGAAACCCACCGTGTCCAGCACAGGGAAACCCACCGTGTCAGGCACAGGGAAATACACCGTATCCAGCAGAGAGAAACCCACTGTATCCAGCACAGGGGAACCCACCATTTGCAGTACAGGGAAACACACTGTATCCGGCACAGGGAAACCCACTGTATCCGGCACTGGGAAACCCACTGTATCCGGCACAGGGAAACCCACTGTATCCAGCACAGAGAAACCCACTGTATCCTGCACAGAGAAACCCACCGTATACGGCACAGGGAAACCCACCATATCCAGTGCAGGAAATCCACCGTATCCAGTGCAGGAAACCCACCGTATCCAGCACAGGGAAACCCACCGTATCCAGCACAGGGAAACCCACCGTATCCAGCACAGGGAAACCCACCGTATCCAGCACAGGGAAACCCACCGTATCCAGCACAGGGAAACCCACTGTATCCAGCACAGGGAAACCCACTGTATCCTGCACAGAGAAACCCACCGTATACGGCACAGAGTAACCCACCGTATACGGCACAGGGAAACCCACCATATCCAGTGTAGGAAACCCACCATATCCAGCACAGGGAAACCCACTGTATCCAGCACACGGAAACCCACTGTATCCAGCACAGGGAAACCCACTGTATCCAGCACAGGGAAACCCACTGTATCCAGCACAGGGAAACCCACTGTTTCCAGCAAAGGGAAACCCACTGTTTCCAGCAAAGGGAAACCCACTGTTTCCAGCAAAGGGAAACCCACTGTGTCCGGCCCAGGGAAACCCACTGTATCTGGCACAGGGAAACCCAAAGTGTCCGGCAGATGGACACCCAAAGTATCCAGCACAGGGAAACCCAAAGCATCCAGCACAGGAAAACCCATGTATAAAGTACAGGAAACCCACTGTATCTGGCACAGAGAGACCCATTGTATCCAGCACAGAGAAACCCACCATATCCAGCACAGAAAAGCACATTCTATCCAGTACAGGAAAATTCACCATATCCGGCAAAGGGAAACCCACTGTATCCGGCAGATGGAAAAGCACGGTATCCAGCACAGGGAAACACACCGTGTCCGGCACAGGGAAACCCATCGTGTCCAGCACAGGGAAACCCACCATGTCCAGCACAGGGAAACCCACTGTGTCCAGCACAGGGAAACCCACCATGTCCAGCACAGGGAAACCCACCGTGTCCAGCACAGGGAAACCCACCGTGCCCAGCACAGGGAAACCCACCGTGTCCAGCACAGGGAAACCCACCGTGTCCAGCACAGGGAAACCCACCGTCTCCAGCACAGGGAAACCCACCGTGTCCAGCAGAGGGAAACCCACCATGTCCAGCACAGGGAAACCCACTGTGTCCAGCACAGGGAATCCCACCGTGTTCAGCACAGGGAATCCCACCGTGTCCAGCACAGAGAAACCCACCGTATCCAGCACAGAGAATCCCACTGTATCCAGCACAGAGAAACCCACTGTATCCAGTACAGGGAAACCCAC
This sequence comes from Carcharodon carcharias, assembly GCF_017639515.1. Lineage (NCBI taxonomy): Eukaryota > Metazoa > Chordata > Chondrichthyes > Lamniformes > Lamnidae > Carcharodon > Carcharodon carcharias. The sequence continues at coordinate 113,821,978 of NC_054486.1, forward strand.
CGTGTCTAGCAGAGAGAAACCCACTGTATCCAGCGCAGGGGAACCCACCATTTCCAGTACAGGGAAACGCACTGTATCTGGCACAGGGAAACCCACTGCATCCAGCACACAGAAACCCATTGTATCCAGCACAGTGAAACCAACCGTATCCAGCACAGAGAAACCCACCGTATCCAGCCCAGAGAAACCCACTGTATCCGACACAGGGAAACCCACTGTATCCAGTACAGGGAAACCCACCGTGTCTACCAGAGAGAAACCCACTGTATCCAGCGCAGGGGAACCCACCATTTCCAGTACAGGGAAACGCCCTGTATCTGGCACAGGGAAACCCACTGTATCCAGCGCAGGGGAACCCACCATTTCCAGTTCAGGGAAACGCACTGTATCTGGCACAGGGAAACCCACTGTATCCAGCACAGTGAAACCCACCGTATCCAGCACAGAGAAACGCACCGTATCCAGCACAGAGAAACCCACTGTATCCAGCACAGAGAAACCCACTGTATCCAGCACAGAGAAACCCACTGTATCCAGCACAGTGAAACCCACCGTATCCAGCACAGAGAAACCCTCCATATCCAGCACAGAGAAACCCACCGTATCCAGCACAGAGAAACCCACTGTATCCAGCACAGAGAAACCCACTGTATCCAGCACAGAGAAACCCACTGTATCCAGCACAGAGAAACCCATTGTATCCAGCACAGTGAAACCCACCGTATCCAGCACAGAGAAACCCACCCTATCCAGCACAGAGAAACCCACTGTATCCGGCACAGAGAAACCCACTGTATCCGGCACAGAGAAACCCACTGTATCCAGTACAGGGAAACCCACCGTGTCTAGCAGAGAGAAACCCACTGTATCCAGCGCAGGGGAACCCACCATTTCCAGTACAGGGAAACGCCCTGTATCTGGCACAGGGAAACCCACTGTATCCAGCGCAGGGGAACCCACCATTTCCAGTACAGGGAAACGCACTGTATCTGGCACAGGGAAACCCACTGTATCCAGCACAGTGAAACCCACCATATCCAGCACAGAGAAACCCACCGTATCCAGCACAGAGAAACCCACTGTATCCAGCACAGAGAAACCCACTGTATCCAGCACAGAGAAACCCACTGTATCCAGCACAGTGAAACCCACCGTATCCAGCACAGAGAAACCCTCCATATCCAGCACAGGGAAACCCACTGTATCCAGCACAGAGAAACCCACCGTATCCAGCACAGAGAAACCCACTGTATCCAGCACAGAGAAACCCACTGTATCCAGCACAGAGAAACCCACTGTATCCAGCACAGAGAAACCCATTGTATCCAGCACAGTGAAACCCACCGTATCCAGCACAGAGAAACCCACCCTATCCAGCACAGAGAAACCCACTGTATCCAGCACAGAGAAACCCACTGTATCCGGCACAGAGAAACCCACTGTATCCGGCACAGGGAAACCCACTGTATCCAGTACAGGGAAACCCACCGTGTCTAGCAGAGAGAAACCCACTGTATCCAGCGCAGGGGAACCCACCATTTCCAGTACAGGGAAACCCACTGTATCCGGCACTGGGAAAACCACTGTATCCGGCACAGGGAAACCCACTGTATCCAGCACAGGGAAACCCACCGTATCCAGCACAGGGAAACCCACCGTATCCAGCACAGAGAACCCCACTGTATCCAGCACAGAGAACCCACTGTATCCATCACAGAGAAACCCACTGTATCCAGCACAGTGAAACCCACCGTATCCAGCACAGAGAAACCCACCGTATCCAGCACAGAGAAACCCACTGTATCCAGCACAGAGAAACCCACTGTATCCAGCACAGAGAAACCCACTGTATCCGGCACAGGGAAACCCACCGTATACGGCACAGGGAAACCCTCCATATCCAGTGCAGGAAACGCACCATATCCAGTGCAGGAAACCCACCGTATCCAGTGCAGGGAAACCCACCGTATCCAGTGCAGGGAAACCCACCGTATCCAGTGCAGGGAAACCCACCGTATCCAGCACAGGGGGAACCCATCATTTCTTTTACAGGGAAACACACTGTATCCGCCACAGGGAAATCCACTCTTTCCGGCACAGGGAAACCCACCGCATCCAGCACAGAGAAACCCACCGTATCCAGCACAGAGAAACCCACTGTATCCAGCACAGGGAAACCCAAAGTATCCAGCACAGGGAAACCCAAAGTATCCAGCACAGGGAAACCCAAAGTATCCAGCACAGGGAAACCCAAAGTATCCAGCACAGGGAAACCCAAAGTATCCAGCACAGGGAAACCCAAAGTATCCAGCACAGGGAAACCCAAAGTATCCAGCACAGGCAAACCCACTGCATCTTTCACAGGGAAACCCACTGCATCTTTCACAGGGAAACCCACTGCATCTTCCAGAGGGAAAGCCACTGCATCTTTCACAGGGAAAGCCACTGCATCTTTCACAGGGAAAGCCACTGCATCTTTCACAGGGAAACCCACTGTATCCAGCACAGGGAAACCCACTGTATCCAGCACAGGGAAACCCACTGTATCCAGCATAGGGAAACCCAAGTATCAAGTGCAGGGAAACCCAAAGTATCCAGCACAGGGAAACCAACATATCAAGTGCAGGGAAAGCCACCGTTCCAGCACAGTGGAACTCACTGTATCCAGTGCAGGGAAACCCACCATATCCAGTGCAGGGAAACCCACCATATCCAGTGCAGGGAAACCCACCATATCCAGTGCAGGGAAACCCACCATATCCAGTGCAGGGAAACCCAATGTATCTAGCACAGAGAGACCCACCATGTCCAGCACTTAGCGACCCACCGTATCCAGCACAGAGAAACCCAATGTATCCAGCACAGGGGAACCGCCCATTTCCAGTGCAGGGAAACCCACCATTTCCAGTGCAGGGAAACCCTCTGTAACCAGCACAGGAATACCTACCGTATCCAGTAGAGGGAAACACACCGTATCCAGTAGAGGGAAACACACCGTATCCGGCACAGGGAAACACACCGTATCCGGCACAGGGAAACACACCGTATCCGGCACAGGGAAACACACCGTATCTGGCACAGGGAAACACACCGTATCCGGCACAGGGAAACACACCCTATCCGGCACAGGGAAACACACCCTATCCGGCACAGGGAAACACACCGTATCCGGCACAGGGAAACACACCATATCCGGCACAGGGAAACACACCGTATCCGGCACAGGGAAACGCACCGTATCCGGCACAGGGAAACACACAGTATCCGGCACAGGGAAACACACAGTATCCGGCACAGGGAAACACACCGTATCCGGCACAGGGAAACACACCGTATCCGGCACAGGGAAACACACCGTATCCGGCACAGGGAAACACACCGTATCCGGCACAGGGAAACACACCGTATCCGGCACAGGGAAACACACCGTAGCCGGCACAGGGAAACACACCGTAGCCGGCACAGGGAAACACACCGTAGCCGGCACAGGGAAACACACCGTAGCTGGCACAGGGAAACACACCTTATCCGGCACAGGGAAACACACCGTATCCGGCACAGGGAAACACACCGTATCCAGCACAGGGAAACACACTGTATCCAGCACAGGGAAACACACCGTATCCGGCACAGGGAAACACAGCGTATCCGGCATAGGAAAACACACAGTATCCGGCATAGGAAAAAACACTGTATCCGGCACAAGGAAACCCATTATATTCAGGGCAGAGAAAACAACCGTATCCAGCACAAGCAAATCCACTGTATCCGGTACAGGGAAATCCACTGTATCCGGCACAGGGAAACACACTGTATCCGGCACAGGGAAACACACTGTATCCAGCGCAGGGAAACCCACGTATCAAGTGCAGGGAAAGTCACCGTATTCGGCACAGAGGAACTCACTGTATCCAGTGCAGGAACCCACCATATCCAGTACAGGGAAATCCACCGTATCCGGCACAGGGAAATCCATCATATCCAGAACAGGGAAACAGACCGTGTCAGGCACAGGGAAACACACCGTGTCCGGCTCAGGGAAACACACCGTGTCCGGCTCAGGGAAACACACCGTGTCCGGCACAGGGAAACACACCGTGTCCGGCACAGGGAAACACACCGTGTCCGGCACAGGGAAACACACCGTGTCCGGCACAGGGAAACCCACCGTGTCCAGCACAGGGAAACCCACCGTCTCCAGCACAGGGAAACCCACCGTGTCCAGCAGAGGGAAACCCACCATGTCCAGCACAGGGAAACCCACTGTGTCCAGCACAGGGAATCCCACCGTGTTCAGCACAGGGAATCCCACCGTGTCCAGCACAGAGAAACCCACCATATCCAGCACAGAGAATCCCACTGTATCCAGCACAGAGAAACCCACTGTATCCAGTACAGGGAAACCCACCGTGTCTAGCAGAGAGAAACCCACTGTATCCAGCGCAGGGGAACCCACCATTTCCAGTACAGGGAAACGCACTGTATCTGGCACAGGGAAACCCACTGCATCCAGCACACAGAAACCCATTGTATCCAGCACAGTGAAACCAACCGTATCCAGCACAGAGAAACCCACCGTATCCAGCCCAGAGAAACCCACTGTTTCCGGCACAGGGAAACCCACTGTATCCAGTACAGGGAAACCCACCGTGTCTACCAGAGAGAAACCCACTGTATCCAGCGCAGGGGAACCCACCATTTCCAGTACAGGGAAACGCCCTGTATCTGGCACAGGGAAACCCACTGTATCCAGCGCAGGGGAACCCACCATTTCCAGTTCAGGGAAACGCACTGTATCTGGCACAGGGAAACCCACTGTATCCAGCACAGTGAAACCCACCGTATCCAGCACAGAGAAACGCACCGTATCCAGCACAGAGAAACCCACTGTATCCAGCACAGAGAAACCCACTGTATCCAGCACAGAGAAACCCACTGTATCCAGCACAGTGAAACCCACCGTATCCAGCACAGAGAAACCCTCCATATCCAGCACAGAGAAACCCACCGTATCCAGCACAGAGAAACCCACTGTATCCAGCACAGAGAAACCCACTGTATCCAGCACAGAGAAACCCACTGTATCCAGCACAGAGAAACCCATTGTATCCAGCACAGTGAAACCCACCGTATCCAGCACAGAGAAACCCACGCTATCCAGCACAGAGAAACCCACTGTATCCGGCACAGAGAAACCCACTGTATCCGGCACAGAGAAACCCACTGTATCCAGTACAGGGAAACCCACCGTGTCTAGCAGAGAGAAACCCACTGTATCCAGCGCAGGGGAACCCACCATTTCCAGTACAGGGAAACGCCCTGTATCTGGCACAGGGAAACCCACTGTATCCAGCGCAGGGGAACCCACCATTTCCAGTACAGGGAAACGCACTGTATCTGGCACAGGGAAACCCACTGTATCCAGCACAGTGAAACCCACCATATCCAGCACAGAGAAACCCACCGTATCCAGCACAGAGAAACCCACTGTATCCAGCACAGAGAAACCCACTGTATCCAGCACAGAGAAACCCACTGTATCCAGCACAGTGAAACCCACCGTATCCAGCACAGAGAAACCCTCCATATCCAGCACAGGGAAACCCACTGTATCCAGCACAGAGAAACCCACCGTATCCAGCACAGAGAAACCCACTGTATCCAGCACAGAGAAACCCACCCTATCCAGCACAGAGAAACCCACTGTATCCAGCACAGAGAAACCCACTGTATCCGGCACAGAGAAACCCACTGTATCCGGCACAGGGAAACCCACTGTATCCAGTACAGGGAAACCCACCGTGTCTAGCAGAGAGAAACCCACTGTATCCAGCGCAGGGGAACCCACCATTTCCAGAACAGGGAAACCCACTGTATCCGGCACTGGGAAAACCACTGTATCCGGCACAGGGAAACCCACTGTATCCAGCACAGGGAAACCCACCGTATCCAGCACAGGGAAACCCACCGTATCCAGCACAGAGAACCCCACTGTATCCAGCACAGAGAAACCCACTGTATCCATCACAGAGAAACCCACTGTATCCAGCACAGTGAATCCCACCGTATCCAGCACAGAGAAACCCACCGTATCCAGCACAGAGAAACCCACTGTATCCAGCACAGAGAAACCCACTGTATCCAGCACAGAGAAACCCACTGTATCCGGCACAGGGAAACCCACCGTATACGGCACAGGGAAACCCTCCATATCCAGTGCAGGAAACGCACCATATCCAGTGCAGGAAACCCACCGTATCCAGTGCAGGGAAACCCACCGTATCCAGTGCAGGGAAACCCACCGTATCCAGTGCAGGGAAACCCACCGTATCCAGCACAGGGGAACCCATCATTTCTTTTACAGGGAAACACACTGTATCCGCCACAGGGAAATCCACTCTTTCCGGCACAGGGAAACCCACCGCATCCAGCACAGAGAAACCCACCGTATCCAGCACAGAGAAACCCACTGTATCCAGCACAGGGAAACCCAAAGTATCCAGCACAGGGAAACCCAAAGTATCCAGCACAGGGAAACCCAAAGTATCCAGCACAGGGAAACCCAAAGTATCCAGCACAGGGAAACCCAAAGTATCCAGCACAGGGAAACCCAAAGTATCCAGCACAGGGAAACCCAAAGTATCCAGCACAGGCAAACCCACTGCATCTTTCACAGGGAAACCCACTGCATCTTTCACAGGGAAACCCACTGCATCTTCCAGAGGGAAAGCCACTGCATCTTTCACAGGGAAAGCCACTGCATCTTTCACAGGGAAAGCCACTGCATCTTTCACAGGGAAACCCACTGTATCCAGCACAGGGAAACCCACTGTATCCAGCACAGGGAAACCCACTGTATCCAGCATAGGGAAACCCAAGTATCAAGTGCAGGGAAACCCAAAGTATCCAGCACAGGGAAACCAACATATCAAGTGCAGGGAAAGCCACCGTTCCAGCACAGTGGAACTCACTGTATCCAGTGCAGGGAAACCCACCATATCCAGTGCAGGGAAACCCACCATATCCAGTGCAGGGAAACCCACCATATCCAGTGCAGGGAAACCCACCATATCCAGTGCAGGGAAACCCAATGTATCTAGCACAGAGAGACCCACCATGTCCAGCACTTAGCGACCCACCGTATCCAGCACAGAGAAACCCAATGTATCCAGCACAGGGGAACCGCCCATTTCCAGTGCAGGGAAACCCACCATTTCCAGTGCAGGGAAACCCTCTGTAACCAGCACAGGAATACCTACCGTATCCAGTAGAGGGAAACACACCGTATCCAGTAGAGGGAAACACACCGTATCCGGCACAGGGAAACACACCGTATCCGGCACAGGGAAACACACCGTATCCGGCACAGGGAAACACACCGTATCTGGCACAGGGAAACACACCGTATCCGGCACAGGGAAACACACCCTATCCGGCACAGGGAAACACACCCTATCCGGCACAGGGAAACACACCGTATCCGGCACAGGGAAACACACCGTATCCGGCACAGGGAAACACACCGTATCCGGCACAGGGAAACACACCGTATCCGGCACAGGGAAACACACAGTATCCGGCACAGGGAAACACACAGTATCCGGCACAGGGAAACACACCGTATCCGGCACAGGGAAACACACCGTATCCGGCACAGGGAAACACACCGTATCCGGCACAGGGAAACACACCGTATCCGGCACAGGGAAACACACCGTAGCCGGCACAGGGAAACACACCGTAGCCGGCACAGGGAAACACACCGTAGCTGGCACAGGGAAACACACCTTATCCGGCACAGGGAAACACACCGTATCCGGCACAGGGAAACACACCGTATCCAGCACAGGGAAACACACCGTATCCAGCACAGGAAAACACACCGTATCCGGCACAGGGAAACACAGCGTATCCGGCATAGGAAAACACACAGTATCCGGCATAGGAAAAAACACTGTATCCGGCACAAGGAAACCCATTATATTCAGGGCAGAGAAAACAACCGTATCCAGCACAAGCAAATCCACTGTATCCGGTACAGGGAAATCCACTGTATCCGGCACAGGGAAACACACTGTATCCGGCACAGGGAAACACACTGTATCCAGCGCAGGGAAACCCACGTATCAAGTGCAGGGAAAGTCACCGTATTCGGCACAGAGGAACTCACTGTATCCAGTGCAGGAACCCACCATATCCAGTACAGGGAAATCCACCGTATCCGGCACAGGGAAATCCATCATATCCAGAACAGGGAAACAGACCGTGTCAGGCACAGGGAAACACACCGTGTCCGGCTCAGGGAAACACACCGTGTCCGGCTCAGGGAAACACACCGTGTCCGGCACAGGGAAACACACCGTGTCCGGCACAGGGAAACACACCGTGTCCGGCACAGGGAAACACACCGTGTCCGGCACAGGGAAACACACCGTATCCGGCACAGGGAAACACACCGTGTCCGGCACAGGGAAACACACCGTGTCCGGCACAGGGAAACACACCGTGTCCGGCACAGGGAAACACACCGTGTCTGGCACAGGGAAACACACCGTGTCCGGCACAGGGAAACACACCTAGTCCGGCACAGGGAAACACACCGTGTCCGGCACAGGGAAACACACCGTATCCGGCACATGGAAACACACCGTATCCGGCACAGGGAAACACACCGTATCCGGCACAGGGAAACACACCGTGTCCGGCACAGGGAAACACACCGTGTCCGGCACAGGGAAACACACCGTATCCGGCACAGGGAAACACACCGTGTCCGGCACAGGGAAACACACCGTGTCCGGCACAGGGAAACACACCGTGTCCGGCACAGGGAAACACACCGTGTCTGGCACAGGGAAACACACCGTGTCCGGCACAGGGAAACACACCTAGTCTGGCACAGGGAAACACACCGTGTCCGGCACAGGGAAACACACCGTATCCGGCACATGGAAACACACCGTATCCGGCACAGGGAAACACACCGTATCCGGCACAGGGAAACACACCGTGTCCGGCACAGGGAAACACACCGTGTCCGGCACAGGGAAACACACCGTGTCCGGCACAGGGAAACACACCGTGTCCGGCACAGGGAAACACACCGTGTCTGGCACAGGGAAACACACCGTGTCCGGCACAGGGAAACACACCTAGTCCGGCACAGGGAAACACACCGTGTCCGGCACAGGGAAACACACCGTATCCGGCACATGGAAACACACCGTATCCGGCACAGGGAAACACACCGTATCCGGCACAGGGAAACACACTGTATCCGGCACAGGGAAAAACACTGTAACCGGCACAGGGAAACCCACTGTATCCAGCACAGGGAAACCCAATGCATCTTTCACAGGGAAACCCACTGCATCTTTCACAGGGAAACCCACTGCATCTTTCACAGGGAAACCCACTGCATCTTTCACAGGGAAACCCACTGCATCTTTCAGAGGCAAACCCACTGCATCTTTCACAGGGAAACCCACTGCATCTTTCACAGGCAAACCCACTGCATCTTTCACAGGGAAACCCACTGCATCTTTCACAGGGAAACCCACTGTATCCAGCACAGGGAAACCCACTGTTTCCAGCAAAGGGAAACCCACTGTTTCCAGCAAAGGGAAACCCACTGTTTCCAGCAAAGGGAAACCCACTGTGTCCGGCCCAGGGAAACCCACTGTATCTGGCACAGGGAAACCCAAATTGTCCGGCAGATGGACACCCAAAGTATCCAGCACAGGGAAACCCAAAGCATCCAGCACAGGAAAACCCATGTATAAAGTACAGGAAACCCACTGTATCTGGCACAGAGAGACCCATTGTATCCAGCACAGAGAAACCCACCATATCCAGCACAGAAAAGCCCATTCTATCCAGTACAGGAAAATTCACCATATCCGGCAAAGGGAAACCCACTGTATCCGGCAGATGGAAAAGCACGGTATCCAGCACAGGGAAACACACCGTGTCCGGCACAGGGAAACCCATCGTGTCCAGCACAGGGAAACCCACCATGTCCAGCACAGGGAAACCCACTGTGTCCAGCACAGGGAAACCCACCATGTCCAGCACAGGGAAACCCACCGTGTCCAGCACAGGGAAACCCACCGTGCCCAGCACAGGGAAACCCACCGTGTCCAGCACAGGGAAACCCACCGTGTCCAGCACAGGGAAACCCACCGTCTCCAGCACAGGGAAACCCACCGTGTCCAGCAGAGGGAAACCCACCATGTCCAGCACAGGGAAACGCACTGTGTCCAGCACAGGGAATCCCACCGTGTTCAGCACAGGGAATCCCACCGTGTCCAGCACAGAGAAACCCACCGTATCCAGCACAGAGAATCCCACTGTATCCAGCACAGAGAAACCCACTGTATCCAGTACAGGGAAACCCACCGTGTCTAGCAGAGAGAAACCCACTGTATCCAGCGCAGGGGAACCCACCATTTCCAGTACAGGGAAACGCACTGTATCTGGCACAGGGAAACCCACTGCATCCAGCACACAGAAACCCATTGTATCCAGCACAGTGAAACCAACCGTATCCAGCACAGAGAAACCCACCGTATCCAGCCCAGAGAAACCCACTGTATCCGGCACAGGGAAACCCACTGTATCCAGTACAGGGAAACCCACCGTGTCTACCAGAGAGAAACCCACTGTATCCAGCGCAGGGGAACCCACCATTTCCAGTACAGGGAAACGCCCTGTATCTGGCACAGGGAAACCCACTGTATCCAGCGCAGGGGAACCCACCATTTCCAGTTCAGGGAAACGCACTGTATCTGGCACAGGGAAACCCACTGTATCCAGCACAGTGAAACCCACCGTATCCAGCACAGAGAAACGCACCGTATCCAGCACAGAGAAACCCACTGTATCCAGCACAGAGAAACCCACTGTATCCAGCACAGAGAAACCCACTGTATCCAGCACAGTGAAACCCACCGTATCCAGCACAGAGAAACCCTCCATATCCAGCACAGAGAAACCCACCGTATCCAGCACAGAGAAACCCACTGTATCCAGCACAGAGAAACCCACTGTATCCAGCACAGAGAAACCCACTGTATCCAGCACAGAGAAACCCATTGTATCCAGCACAGTGAAACCCACCGTATCCAGCACAGAGAAACCCACCCTATCCAGCACAGAGAAACCCACTGTATCCGGCACAGAGAAACCCACTGTATCCGGCACAGAGAAACCCACTGTATCCAGTACAGGGAAACCCACCGTGTCTAGCAGAGAGAAACCCACTGTATCCAGCGCAGGGGAACCCACCATTTCCAGTACAGGGAAACGCCCTGTATCTGGCACAGGGAAACCCACTGTATCCAGCGCAGGGGAACCCACCATTTCCAGTACAGGGAAACGCACTGTATCTGGCACAGGGAAACCCACTGTATCCAGCACAGTGAAACCCACCATATCCAGCACAGAGAAACCCACCGTATCCAGCACAGAGAAACCCACTGTATCCAGCACAGAGAAACCCACTGTATCCAGCACAGAGAAACCCACTGTATCCAGCACAGTGAAACCCACCGTATCCAGCACAGAGAAACCCTCCATATCCAGCACAGGGAAACCCACTGTATCCAGCACAGAGAAACCCACCGTATCCAGCACAGAGAAACCCACTGTATCCAGCACAGAGAAACCCACTGTATCCAGCACAGAGAAACCCACTGTATCCAGCACAGAGAAACCCATTGTATCCAGCACAGTGAAACCCACCGTATCCAGCACAGAGAAACCCACCCTATCCAGCACAGAGAAACCCACTGTATCCAGCACAGAGAAACCCACTGTATCCGGCACAGAGAAACCCACTGTATCCGGCACAGGGAAACCCACTGTATCCAGTACAGGGAAACCCACCGTGTCTAGCAGAGAGAAACCCACTGTATCCAGCGCAGGGGAACCCACCATTTCCAGTACAGGGAAACCCACTGTATCCGGCACTGGGAAAACCACTGTATCCGGCACAGGGAAACCCACTGTATCCAGCACAGGGAAACCCACCGTATCCAGCACAGGGAAACCCACCGTATCCAGCACAGAGAACCCCACTGTATCCAGCACAGAGAAACCCACTGTATCCATCACAGAGAAACCCACTGTATCCAGCACAGTGAAACCCACCGTATCCAGCACAGAGAAACCCACCGTATCCAGCACAGAGAAACCCACTGTATCCAGCACAGAGAAACCCACTGTATCCAGCACAGAGAAACCCACTGTATCCGGCACAGGGAAACCCACCGTATACGGCACAGGGAAACCCTCCATATCCAGTGCAGGAAACGCACCATATCCAGTGCAGGAAACCCACCGTATCCAGTGCAGGGAAACCCACCGTATCCAGTGCAGGGAAACCCACCGTATCCAGTGCAGGGAAACCCACCGTATCCAGCACAGGGGAACCCATCATTTCTTTTACAGGGAAACACACTGTATCCGCCACAGGGAAATCCACTCTTTCCGGCACAGGGAAACCCACCGCATCCAGCACAGAGAAACCCACCGTATCCAGCACAGAGAAACCCACTGTATCCAGCACAGGGAAACCCAAAGTATCCAGCACAGGGAAACCCAAAGTATCCAGCACAGGGAAACCCAAAGTATCCAGCACAGGGAAACCCAAAGTATCCAGCACAGGGAAACCCAAAGTATCCAGCACAGGGAAACCCAAAGTATCCAGCACAGGGAAACCCAAAGTATCCAGCACAGGCAAACCCACTGCATCTTTCACAGGGAAACCCACTGCATCTTTCACAGGGAAACCCACTGCATCTTCCAGAGGGAAAGCCACTGCATCTTTCACAGGGAAAGCCACTGCATCTTTCACAGGGAAAGCCACTGCATCTTTCACAGGGAAACCCACTGTATCCAGCACAGGGAAACCCACTGTATCCAGCACAGGGAAACCCACTGTATCCAGCATAGGGAAACCCAAGTATCAAGTGCAGGGAAACCCAAAGTATCCAGCACAGGGAAACCAACATATCAAGTGCAGGGAAAGCCACCGTTCCAGCACAGTGGAACTCACTGTATCCAGTGCAGGGAAACCCACCATATCCAGTGCAGGGAAACCCACCATATCCAGTGCAGGGAAACCCACCATATCCAGTGCAGGGAAACCCACCATATCCAGTGCAGGGAAACCCAATGTATCTAGCACAGAGAGACCCACCATGTCCAGCACTTAGCGACCCACCGTATCCAGCACAGAGAAACCCAATGTATCCAGCACAGGGGAACCGCCCATTTCCAGTGCAGGGAAACCCACCATTTCCAGTGCAGGGAAACCCTCTGTAACCAGCACAGGAATACCTACCGTATCCAGTAGAGGGAAACACACCGTATCCAGTAGAGGGAAACACACCGTATCCGGCACAGGGAAACACACCGTATCCGGCACAGGGAAACACACCGTATCCGGCACAGGGAAACACACCGTATCTGGCACAGGGAAACACACCGTATCCGGCACAGGGAAACACACCCTATCCGGCACAGGGAAACACACCCTATCCGGCACAGGGAAACACACCGTATCCGGCACAGGGAAACACACCGTATCCGGCACAGGGAAACACACCGTATCCGGCACAGGGAAACACACCGTATCCGGCACAGGGAAACACACAGTATCCGGCACAGGGAAACACACAGTATCCGGCACAGGGAAACACACCGTATCCGGCACAGGGAAACACACCGTATCCGGCACAGGGAAACACACCGTATCCGGCACAGGGAAACACACCGTATCCGGCACAGGGAAACACACCGTAGCCGGCACAGGGAAACACACCGTAGCCGGCACAGGGAAACACACCGTAGCCGGCACAGGGAAACACACCGTAGCTGGCACAGGGAAACACACCTTATCCGGCACAGGGAAACACACCGTATCCGGCACAGGGAAACACACCGTATCCAGCACAGGGAAACACACTGTATCCAGCACAGGAAAACACACCGTATCCGGCACAGGGAAACACAGCGTATCCGGCATAGGAAAACACACAGTATCCGGCATAGGAAAAAACACTGTATCCGGCACAAGGAAACCCATTATATTCAGGGCAGAGAAAACAACCGTATCCAGCACAAGCAAATCCACTGTATCCGGTACAGGGAAATCCACTGTATCCGGCACAGGGAAACACACTGTATCCGGCACAGGGAAACACACTGTATCCAGCGCAGGGAAACCCACGTATCAAGTGCAGGGAAAGTCACCGTATTCGGCACAGAGGAACTCACTGTATCCAGTGCAGGAACCCACCATATCCAGTACAGGGAAATCCACCGTATCCGGCACAGGGAAATCCATCATATCCAGAACAGGGAAACAGACCGTGTCAGGCACAGGGAAACACACCGTGTCCGGCTCAGGGAAACACACCGTGTCCGGCTCAGGGAAACACACCGTGTCCGGCACAGGGAAACACACCGTGTCCGGCACAGGGAAACACACCGTGTCCGGCACAGGGAAACACACCGTGTCCGGCACAGGGAAACACACCGTATCCGGCACAGGGAAACACACCGTATCCGGCACAGGGAAACACACCGTGTCCGGCACAGGGAAACACACCGTGTCCGGCACAGGGAAACACACCGTGTCTGGCACAGGGAAACACACCGTGTCCGGCACAGGGAAACACACCTAGTCCGGCACAGGGAAACACACCGTGTCCGGCACAGGGAAACACACCGTATCCGGCACATGGAAACACACCGTATCCGGCACAGGGAAACACACCGTATCCGGCACAGGGAAACACACCGTGTCCGGCACAGGGAAACACACCGTGTCCGGCACAGGGAAACACACCGTATCCGGCACAGGGAAACACACCGTATCCGGCACAGGGAAACACACCGTGTCCGGCACAGGGAAACACACCGTGTCCGGCACAGGGAAACACACCGTGTCTGGCACAGGGAAACACACCGTGTCCGGCACAGGGAAACACACCTAGTCCGGCACAGGGAAACACACCGTGTCCGGCACAGGGAAACACACCGTATCCGGCACATGGAAACACACCGTATCCGGCACAGGGAAACACACCGTATCCGGCACAGGGAAACCCATCGTGTCCAGCACAGGGAAACCCACCATGTCCAGCACAGGGAAACCCACTGTGTCCAGCACAGGGAAACCCACCATGTCCAGCACAGGGAAACCCACCGTGTCCAGCACAGGGAAACCCACCGTGCCCAGCACAGGGAAACCCACCGTGTCCAGCACAGGGAAACCCACCGTGTCCAGCACAGGGAAACCCACCGTCTCCAGCACAGGGAAACCCACCGTGTCCAGCAGAGGGAAACCCACCATGTCCAGCACAGGGAAACCCACTGTGTCCAGCACAGGGAATCCCACCGTGTTCAGCACAGGGAATCCCACCGTGTCCAGCACAGAGAAACCCACCGTTTCCAGCACAGAGAATCCCACTGTATCCAGCACAGAGAAACCCACTGTATCCAGTACAGGGAAACCCACCGTGTCTAGCAGAGAGAAACCCACTGTATCCAGCGCAGGGGAACCCACCATTTCCAGTACAGGGAAACGCACTGTATCTGGCACAGGGAAACCCACTGCATCCAGCACACAGAAACCCATTGTATCCAGCACAGTGAAACCAACCGTATCCAGCACAGAGAAACCCACCGTATCCAGCCCAGAGAAACCCACTGTATCCGGCACAGGGAAACCCACTGTATCCAGTACAGGGAAACCCACCGTGTCTACCAGAGAGAAACCCACTGTATCCAGCGCAGGGGAACCCACCATTTCCAGTACAGGGAAACGCCCTGTATCTGGCACAGGGAAACCCACTGTATCCAGCACAGTGAAACCCACCGTATCCAGCACAGAGAAACGCACCGTATCCAGCACAGAGAAACCCACTGTATCCAGCACAGAGAAACCCACTGTATCCAGCACAGAGAAACCCACTGTATCCAGCACAGTGAAACCCACCGTATCCAGCACAGAGAAACCCTCCATATCCAGCACAGGGAAACCCACCGTATCCAGCACAGAGAAACCCACTGTATCCAGCACAGAGAAACCCACTGTATCCAGCACAGAGAAACCCACTGTATCCAGCACAGAGAAACCCATTGTATCCAGCACAGTGAAACCCACCGTATCCAGCACAGAGAAACCCACGCTATCCAGCACAGAGAAACCCACTGTATCCGGCACAGAGAAACCCACTGTATCCGGCACAGAGAAACCCACTGTATCCAGTACAGGGAAACCCACCGTGTCTAGCAGAGAGAAACCCACTGTATCCAGCGCAGGGGAACCCACCATTTCCAGTACAGGGAAACGCCCTGTATCTGGCACAGGGAAACCCACTGTATCCAGCGCAGGGGAACCCACCATTTCCAGTACAGGGAAACGCACTGTATCTGGCACAGGGAAACCCACTGTATCCAGCACAGTGAAACCCACCATATCCAGCACAGAGAAACCCACCGTATCCAGCACAGAGAAACCCACTGTATCCAGCACAGAGAAACCCACTGTATCCAGCACAGAGAAACCCACTGTATCCAGCACAGTGAAACCCACCGTATCCAGCACAGAGAAACCCTCCATATCCAGCACAGGGAAACCCACTGTATCCAGCACAGAGAAACCCACCGTATCCAGTGCAGGGAAACCCACCGTATCCAGTGCAGGGAAACCCACCGTATCCAGCACAGGGGAACCCATCATTTCTTTTACAGGGAAACACACTGTATCCGCCACAGGGAAATCCACTCTTTCCGGCACAGGGAAACCCACCGCATCCAGCACAGAGAAACCCACCGTATCCAGCACAGAGAAACCCACTGTATCCAGCACAGGGAAACCCAAAGTATCCAGCACAGGGAAACCCAAAGTATCCAGCACAGGGAAACCCAAAGTATCCAGCACAGGGAAACCCAAAGTATCCAGCACAGGGAAACCCAAAGTATCCAGCACAGGGAAACCCAAAGTATCCAGCACAGGGAAACCCAAA
The DNA here is from genome assembly GCF_017639515.1 of Carcharodon carcharias. Lineage (NCBI taxonomy): Eukaryota > Metazoa > Chordata > Chondrichthyes > Lamniformes > Lamnidae > Carcharodon > Carcharodon carcharias. Next base: position 113,839,017 of record NC_054486.1, read on the forward strand.
GTATCCAGCACAGGCAAACCCACTGCATCTTTCACAGGGAAACCCACTGCATCTTTCACAGGGAAACCCACTGCATCTTCCAGAGGGAAAGCCACTGCATCTTTCACAGGGAAAGCCACTGCATCTTTCACAGGGAAAGCCACTGCATCTTTCACAGGGAAACCCACTGTATCCAGCACTGGGAAACCCACTGTATCCAGCACAGGGAAACCCACTGTATCCAGCATAGGGAAACCCAAGTATCAAGTGCAGGGAAACCCAAAGTATCCAGCACAGGGAAACCAACATATCAAGTGCAGGGAAAGCCACCGTTCCAGCACAGTGGAACTCACTGTATCCAGTGCAGGGAAACCCACCATATCCAGTGCAGGGAAACCCACCATATCCAGTGCAGGGAAACCCACCATATCCAGTGCAGGGAAACCCACCATATCCAGTGCAGGGAAACCCAATGTATCTAGCACAGAGAGACCCACCATGTCCAGCACTTAGCGACCCACCGTATCCAGCACAGAGAAACCCAATGTATCCAGCACAGGGGAACCGCCCATTTCCAGTGCAGGGAAACCCACCATTTCCAGTGCAGGGAAACCCTCTGTAACCAGCACAGGAATACCTACCGTATCCAGTAGAGGGAAACACACCGTATCCAGTAGAGGGAAACACACCGTATCCGGCACAGGGAAACACACCGTATCCGGCACAGGGAAACACACCGTATCCGGCACAGGGAAACACACCGTATCTGGCACAGGGAAACACACCGTATCCGGCACAGGGAAACACACCCTATCCGGCACAGGGAAACACACCCTATCCGGCACAGGGAAACACACCGTATCCGGCACAGGGAAACACACCGTATCCGGCACAGGGAAACACACCGTATCCGGCACAGGGAAACACACCGTATCCGGCACAGGGAAACACACAGTATCCGGCACAGGGAAACACACAGTATCCGGCACAGGGAAACACACCGTATCCGGCACAGGGAAACACACCGTATCCGGCACAGGGAAACACACCGTATCCGGCACAGGGAAACACACCGTATCCGGCACAGGGAAACACACCGTAGCCGGCACAGGGAAACACACCGTAGCCGGCACAGGGAAACACACCGTAGCCGGCACAGGGAAACACACCGTAGCTGGCACAGGGAAACACACCTTATCCGGCACAGGGAAACACACCGTATCCGGCACAGGGAAACACACCGTATCCAGCACAGGGAAACACACTGTATCCAGCACAGGAAAACACACCGTATCCGGCACAGGGAAACACAGCGTATCCGGCATAGGAAAACACACAGTATCCGGCATAGGAAAAAACACTGTATCCGGCACAAGGAAACCCATTATATTCAGGGCAGAGAAAACAACCGTATCCAGCACAAGCAAATCCACTGTATCCGGTACAGGGAAATCCACTGTATCCGGCACAGGGAAACACACTGTATCCGGCACAGGGAAACACACTGTATCCAGCGCAGGGAAACCCACGTATCAAGTGCAGGGAAAGTCACCGTATTCGGCACAGAGGAACTCACTGTATCCAGTGCAGGAACCCACCATATCCAGTACAGGGAAATCCACCGTATCCGGCACAGGGAAATCCATCATATCCAGAACAGGGAAACAGACCGTGTCAGGCACAGGGAAACACACCGTGTCCGGCTCAGGGAAACACACCGTGTCCGGCTCAGGGAAACACACCGTGTCCGGCACAGGGAAACACACCGTGTCCGGCACAGGGAAACACACCGTGTCCGGCACAGGGAAACACACCGTGTCCGGCACAGGGAAACACACCGTATCCGGCACAGGGAAACACACCGTATCCGGCACAGGGAAACACACCGTGTCCGGCACAGGGAAACACACCGTGTCCGGCACAGGGAAACACACCGTGTCTGGCACAGGGAAACACACCGTGTCCGGCACAGGGAAACACACCTAGTCCAGCACAGGGAAACACACCGTGTCCGGCACAGGGAAACACACCGTATCCGGCACATGGAAACACACCGTATCCGGCACAGGGAAACACACCGTATCCGGCACAGGGAAACACACCGTGTCCGGCACAGGGAAACACACCGTGTCCGGCACAGGGAAACACACCGTATCCGGCACAGGGAAACACACCGTATCCGGCACAGGGAAACACACCGTGTCCGGCACAGGGAAACACACCGTGTCCGGCACAGGGAAACACACCGTGTCTGGCACAGGGAAACACACCGTGTCCGGCACAGGGAAACACACCTAGTCCGGCACAGGGAAACAAACCGTGTCCGGCACAGGGAAACACACCGTATCCGGCACATGGAAACACACCGTATCCGGCACAGGGAAACACACCGTATCCGGCACAGGGAAACACACCGTGTCCGGCACAGGGAAACACACCGTGTCCGGCACAGGGAAACACACCGTGTCCGGCACAGGGAAACACACCGTGTCCGGCACAGGGAAACACACCGTGTCTGGCACAGGGAAACACACCGTGTCCGGCACAGGGAAACACACCTAGTCCGGCACAGGGAAACACACCGTGTCCGGCACAGGGAAACACACCGTATCCGGCACATGGAAACACACCGTATCCGGCACAGGGAAACACACCGTATCCGGCACAGGGAAACACACTGTATCCGGCACAGGGAAAAACACTGTAACCGGCACAGGGAAACCCACTGTATCCAGCACAGGGAAACCCAATGCATCTTTCACAGGGAAACCCACTGCATCTTTCACAGGGAAACCCACTGCATCTTTCACAGGGAAACCCACTGCATCTTTCACAGGGAAACCCACTGCATCTTTCAGAGGCAAACCCACTGCATCTTTCACATGGAAACCCACTGCATCTTTCACAGGCAAACCCACTGCATCTTTCACAGGGAAACCCACTGCATCTTTCACAGGGAAACCCACTGTATCCAGCACAGGGAAACCCACTGTTTCCAGCAAAGGGAAACCCACTGTTTCCAGCAAAGGGAAACCCACTGTTTCCAGCAAAGGGAAACCCACTGTGTCCGGCCCAGGGAAACCCACTGTATCTGGCACAGGGAAACCCAAATTGTCCGGCAGATGGACACCCAAAGTATCCAGCACAGGGAAACCCAAAGCATCCAGCACAGGAAAACCCATGTATAAAGTACAGGAAACCCACTGTATCTGGCACAGAGAGACCCATTGTATCCAGCACAGAGAAACCCACCATATCCAGCACAGAAAAGCCCATTCTATCCAGTACAGGAAAATTCACCATATCCGGCAAAGGGAAACCCACTGTATCCGGCAGATGGAAAAGCACGGTATCCAGCACAGGGAAACACACCGTGTCCGGCACAGGGAAACCCATCGTGTCCAGCACAGGGAAACCCACCATGTCCAGCACAGGGAAACCCACTGTGTCCAGCACAGGGAAACCCACCATGTCCAGCACAGGGAAACCCACCGTGTCCAGCACAGGGAAACCCACCGTGCCCAGCACAGGGAAACCCACCGTGTCCAGCACAGGGAAACCCACCGTGTCCAGCACAGGGAAACCCACCGTCTCCAGCACAGGGAAACCCACCGTGTCCAGCAGAGGGAAACCCACCATGTCCAGCACAGGGAAACGCACTGTGTCCAGCACAGGGAATCCCACCGTGTTCAGCACAGGGAATCCCACCGTGTCCAGCACAGAGAAACCCACCGTATCCAGCACAGAGAATCCCACTGTATCCAGCACAGAGAAACCCACTGTATCCAGTACAGGGAAACCCACCGTGTCTAGCAGAGAGAAACCCACTGTATCCAGCGCAGGGGAACCCACCATTTCCAGTACAGGGAAACGCACTGTATCTGGCACAGGGAAACCCACTGCATCCAGCACACAGAAACCCATTGTATCCAGCACAGTGAAACCAACCGTATCCAGCACAGAGAAACCCACCGTATCCAGCCCAGAGAAACCCACTGTATCCGGCACAGGGAAACCCACTGTATCCAGTACAGGGAAACCCACCGTGTCTACCAGAGAGAAACCCACTGTATCCAGCGCAGGGGAACCCACCATTTCCAGTACAGGGAAACGCCCTGTATCTGGCACAGGGAAACCCACTGTATCCAGCGCAGGGGAACCCACCATTTCCAGTTCAGGGAAACGCACTGTATCTGGCACAGGGAAACCCACTGTATCCAGCACAGTGAAACCCACCGTATCCAGCACAGAGAAACGCACCGTATCCAGCACAGAGAAACCCACTGTATCCAGCACAGAGAAACCCACTGTATCCAGCACAGAGAAACCCACTGTATCCAGCACAGTGAAACCCACCGTATCCAGCACAGAGAAACCCTCCATATCCAGCACAGAGAAACCCACCGTATCCAGCACAGAGAAACCCACTGTATCCAGCACAGAGAAACCCACTGTATCCAGCACAGAGAAACCCACTGTATCCAGCACAGAGAAACCCATTGTATCCAGCACAGTGAAACCCACCGTATCCAGCACAGAGAAACCCACCCTATCCAGCACAGAGAAACCCACTGTATCCGGCACAGAGAAACCCACTGTATCCGGCACAGAGAAACCCACTGTATCCAGTACAGGGAAACCCACCGTGTCTAGCAGAGAGAAACCCACTGTATCCAGCGCAGGGGAACCCACCATTTCCAGTACAGGGAAACGCCCTGTATCTGGCACAGGGAAACCCACTGTATCCAGCGCAGGGGAACCCACCATTTCCAGTACAGGGAAACGCACTGTATCTGGCACAGGGAAACCCACTGTATCCAGCACAGTGAAACCCACCATATCCAGCACAGAGAAACCCACCGTATCCAGCACAGAGAAACCCACTGTATCCAGCACAGAGAAACCCACTGTATCCAGCACAGAGAAACCCACTGTATCCAGCACAGTGAAACCCACCGTATCCAGCACAGAGAAACCCTCCATATCCAGCACAGGGAAACCCACTGTATCCAGCACAGAGAAACCCACCGTATCCAGCACAGAGAAACCCACTGTATCCAGCACAGAGAAACCCACTGTATCCAGCACAGAGAAACCCACTGTATCCAGCACAGAGAAACCCATTGTATCCAGCACAGTGAAACCCACCGTATCCAGCACAGAGAAACCCACCCTATCCAGCACAGAGAAACCCACTGTATCCAGCACAGAGAAACCCACTGTATCCGGCACAGAGAAACCCACTGTATCCGGCACAGGGAAACCCACTGTATCCAGTACAGGGAAACCCACCGTGTCTAGCAGAGAGAAACCCACTGTATCCAGCGCAGGGGAACCCACCATTTCCAGTACAGGGAAACCCACTGTATCCGGCACTGGGAAAACCACTGTATCCGGCACAGGGAAACCCACTGTATCCAGCACAGGGAAACCCACCGTATCCAGCACAGGGAAACCCACCGTATCCAGCACAGAGAACCCCACTGTATCCAGCACAGAGAAACCCACTGTATCCATCACAGAGAAACCCACTGTATCCAGCACAGTGAAACCCACCGTATCCAGCACAGAGAAACCCACCGTATCCAGCACAGAGAAACCCACTGTATCCAGCACAGAGAAACCCACTGTATCCAGCACAGAGAAACCCACTGTATCCGGCACAGGGAAACCCACCGTATACGGCACAGGGAAACCCTCCATATCCAGTGCAGGAAACGCACCATATCCAGTGCAGGAAACCCACCGTATCCAGTGCAGGGAAACCCACCGTATCCAGTGCAGGGAAACCCACCGTATCCAGTGCAGGGAAACCCACCGTATCCAGCACAGGGGAACCCATCATTTCTTTTACAGGGAAACACACTGTATCCGCCACAGGGAAATCCACTCTTTCCGGCACAGGGAAACCCACCGCATCCAGCACAGAGAAACCCACCGTATCCAGCACAGAGAAACCCACTGTATCCAGCACAGGGAAACCCAAAGTATCCAGCACAGGGAAACCCAAAGTATCCAGCACAGGGAAACCCAAAGTATCCAGCACAGGGAAACCCAAAGTATCCAGCACAGGGAAACCCAAAGTATCCAGCACAGGGAAACCCAAAGTATCCAGCACAGGGAAACCCAAAGTATCCAGCACAGGCAAACCCACTGCATCTTTCACAGGGAAACCCACTGCATCTTTCACAGGGAAACCCACTGCATCTTCCAGAGGGAAAGCCACTGCATCTTTCACAGGGAAAGCCACTGCATCTTTCACAGGGAAAGCCACTGCATCTTTCACAGGGAAACCCACTGTATCCAGCACAGGGAAACCCACTGTATCCAGCACAGGGAAACCCACTGTATCCAGCATAGGGAAACCCAAGTATCAAGTGCAGGGAAACCCAAAGTATCCAGCACAGGGAAACCAACATATCAAGTGCAGGGAAAGCCACCGTTCCAGCACAGTGGAACTCACTGTATCCAGTGCAGGGAAACCCACCATATCCAGTGCAGGGAAACCCACCATATCCAGTGCAGGGAAACCCACCATATCCAGTGCAGGGAAACCCACCATATCCAGTGCAGGGAAACCCAATGTATCTAGCACAGAGAGACCCACCATGTCCAGCACTTAGCGACCCACCGTATCCAGCACAGAGAAACCCAATGTATCCAGCACAGGGGAACCGCCCATTTCCAGTGCAGGGAAACCCACCATTTCCAGTGCAGGGAAACCCTCTGTAACCAGCACAGGAATACCTACCGTATCCAGTAGAGGGAAACACACCGTATCCAGTAGAGGGAAACACACCGTATCCGGCACAGGGAAACACACCGTATCCGGCACAGGGAAACACACCGTATCCGGCACAGGGAAACACACCGTATCTGGCACAGGGAAACACACCGTATCCGGCACAGGGAAACACACCCTATCCGGCACAGGGAAACACACCCTATCCGGCACAGGGAAACACACCGTATCCGGCACAGGGAAACACACCGTATCCGGCACAGGGAAACACACCGTATCCGGCACAGGGAAACACACCGTATCCGGCACAGGGAAACACACAGTATCCGGCACAGGGAAACACACAGTATCCGGCACAGGGAAACACACCGTATCCGGCACAGGGAAACACACCGTATCCGGCACAGGGAAACACACCGTATCCGGCACAGGGAAACACACCGTATCCGGCACAGGGAAACACACCGTAGCCGGCACAGGGAAACACACCGTAGCCGGCACAGGGAAACACACCGTAGCCGGCACAGGGAAACACACCGTAGCTGGCACAGGGAAACACACCTTATCCGGCACAGGGAAACACACCGTATCCGGCACAGGGAAACACACCGTATCCAGCACAGGGAAACACACTGTATCCAGCACAGGAAAACACACCGTATCCGGCACAGGGAAACACAGCGTATCCGGCATAGGAAAACACACAGTATCCGGCATAGGAAAAAACACTGTATCCGGCACAAGGAAACCCATTATATTCAGGGCAGAGAAAACAACCGTATCCAGCACAAGCAAATCCACTGTATCCGGTACAGGGAAATCCACTGTATCCGGCACAGGGAAACACACTGTATCCGGCACAGGGAAACACACTGTATCCAGCGCAGGGAAACCCACGTATCAAGTGCAGGGAAAGTCACCGTATTCGGCACAGAGGAACTCACTGTATCCAGTGCAGGAACCCACCATATCCAGTACAGGGAAATCCACCGTATCCGGCACAGGGAAATCCATCATATCCAGAACAGGGAAACAGACCGTGTCAGGCACAGGGAAACACACCGTGTCCGGCTCAGGGAAACACACCGTGTCCGGCTCAGGGAAACACACCGTGTCCGGCACAGGGAAACACACCGTGTCCGGCACAGGGAAACACACCGTGTCCGGCACAGGGAAACACACCGTGTCCGGCACAGGGAAACACACCGTATCCGGCACAGGGAAACACACCGTATCCGGCACAGGGAAACACACCGTGTCCGGCACAGGGAAACACACCGTGTCCGGCACAGGGAAACACACCGTGTCTGGCACAGGGAAACACACCGTGTCCGGCACAGGGAAACACACCTAGTCCGGCACAGGGAAACACACCGTGTCCGGCACAGGGAAACACACCGTATCCGGCACATGGAAACACACCGTATCCGGCACAGGGAAACACACCGTATCCGGCACAGGGAAACACACCGTGTCCGGCACAGGGAAACACACCGTGTCCGGCACAGGGAAACACACCGTATCCGGCACAGGGAAACACACCGTATCCGGCACAGGGAAACACACCGTGTCCGGCACAGGGAAACACACCGTGTCCGGCACAGGGAAACACACCGTGTCTGGCACAGGGAAACACACCGTGTCCGGCACAGGGAAACACACCTAGTCTGGCACAGGGAAACACACCGTGTCCGGCACAGGGAAACACACCGTATCCGGCACATGGAAACACACCGTATCCGGCACAGGGAAACACACCGTATCCGGCACAGGGAAACACACCGTGTCCGGCACAGGGAAACACACCGTGTCCGGCACAGGGAAACACACCGTGTCCGGCACAGGGAAACACACCGTGTCCGGCACAGGGAAACACACCGTGTCTGGCACAGGGAAACACACCGTGTCCGGCACAGGGAAACACACCTAGTCCGGCACAGGGAAACACACCGTGTCCGGCACAGGGAAACACACCGTATCCGGCACATGGAAACACACCGTATCCGGCACAGGGAAACACACCGTATCCGGCACAGGGAAACACACTGTATCCGGCACAGGGAAAAACACTGTAACCGGCACAGGGAAACCCACTGTATCCAGCACAGGGAAACCCAATGCATCTTTCACAGGGAAACCCACTGCATCTTTCACAGGGAAACCCACTGCATCTTTCACAGGGAAACCCACTGCATCTTTCACAGGGAAACCCACTGCATCTTTCAGAGGCAAACCCACTGCATCTTTCACAGGGAAACCCACTGCATCTTTCACAGGCAAACCCACTGCATCTTTCACAGGGAAACCCACTGCATCTTTCACAGGGAAACCCACTGTATCCAGCACAGGGAAACCCACTGTTTCCAGCAAAGGGAAACCCACTGTTTCCAGCAAAGGGAAACCCACTGTTTCCAGCAAAGGGAAACCCACTGTGTCCGGCCCAGGGAAACCCACTGTATCTGGCACAGGGAAACCCAAATTGTCCGGCAGATGGACACCCAAAGTATCCAGCACAGGGAAACCCAAAGCATCCAGCACAGGAAAACCCATGTATAAAGTACAGGAAACCCACTGTATCTGGCACAGAGAGACCCATTGTATCCAGCACAGAGAAACCCACCATATCCAGCACAGAAAAGCCCATTCTATCCAGTACAGGAAAATTCACCATATCCGGCAAAGGGAAACCCACTGTATCCGGCAGATGGAAAAGCACGGTATCCAGCACAGGGAAACACACCGTGTCCGGCACAGGGAAACCCATCGTGTCCAGCACAGGGAAACCCACCATGTCCAGCACAGGGAAACCCACTGTGTCCAGCACAGGGAAACCCACCATGTCCAGCACAGGGAAACCCACCGTGTCCAGCACAGGGAAACCCACCGTGCCCAGCACAGGGAAACCCACCGTGTCCAGCACAGGGAAACCCACCGTGTCCAGCACAGGGAAACCCACCGTCTCCAGCACAGGGAAACCCACCGTGTCCAGCAGAGGGAAACCCACCATGTCCAGCACAGGGAAACCCACTGTGTCCAGCACAGGGAATCCCACCGTGTTCAGCACAGGGAATCCCACCGTGTCCAGCACAGAGAAACCCACCGTATCCAGCACAGAGAATCCCACTGTATCCAGCACAGAGAAACCCACTGTATCCAGTACAGGGAAACCCACCGTGTCTAGCAGAGAGAAACCCACTGTATCCAGCGCAGGGGAACCCACCATTTCCAGTACAGGGAAACGCACTGTATCTGGCACAGGGAAACCCACTGCATCCAGCACACAGAAACCCATTGTATCCAGCACAGTGAAACCAACCGTATCCAGCACAGAGAAACCCACCGTATCCAGCCCAGAGAAACCCACTGTATCCGGCACAGGGAAACCCACTGTATCCAGTACAGGGAAACCCACCGTGTCTACCAGAGAGAAACCCACTGTATCCAGCGCAGGGGAACCCACCATTTCCAGTACAGGGAAACGCCCTGTATCTGGCACAGGGAAACCCACTGTATCCAGCGCAGGGGAACCCACCATTTCCAGTTCAGGGAAACGCACTGTATCTGGCACAGGGAAACCCACTGTATCCAGCACAGTGAAACCCACCGTATCCAGCACAGAGAAACGCACCGTATCCAGCACAGAGAAACCCACTGTATCCAGCACAGAGAAACCCACTGTATCCAGCACAGAGAAACCCACTGTATCCAGCACAGTGAAACCCACCGTATCCAGCACAGAGAAACCCTCCATATCCAGCACAGAGAAACCCACCGTATCCAGCACAGAGAAACCCACTGTATCCAGCACAGAGAAACCCACTGTATCCAGCACAGAGAAACCCACTGTATCCAGCACAGAGAAACCCATTGTATCCAGCACAGTGAAACCCACCGTATCCAGCACAGAGAAACCCACCCTATCCAGCACAGAGAAACCCACTGTATCCGGCACAGAGAAACCCACTGTATCCGGCACAGAGAAACCCACTGTATCCAGTACAGGGAAACCCACCGTGTCTAGCAGAGAGAAACCCACTGTATCCAGCGCAGGGGAACCCACCATTTCCAGTACAGGGAAACGCCCTGTATCTGGCACAGGGAAACCCACTGTATCCAGCGCAGGGGAACCCACCATTTCCAGTACAGGGAAACGCACTGTATCTGGCACAGGGAAACCCACTGTATCCAGCACAGTGAAACCCACCATATCCAGCACAGAGAAACCCACCGTATCCAGCACAGAGAAACCCACTGTATCCAGCACAGAGAAACCCACTGTATCCAGCACAGAGAAACCCACTGTATCCAGCACAGTGAAACCCACCGTATCCAGCACAGAGAAACCCTCCATATCCAGCACAGGGAAACCCACTGTATCCAGCACAGAGAAACCCACCGTATCCAGCACAGAGAAACCCACTGTATCCAGCACAGAGAAACCCACTGTATCCAGCACAGAGAAACCCACTGTATCCAGCACAGAGAAACCCATTGTATCCAGCACAGTGAAACCCACCGTATCCAGCACAGAGAAACCCACCCTATCCAGCACAGAGAAACCCACTGTATCCAGCACAGAGAAACCCACTGTATCCGGCACAGAGAAACCCACTGTATCCGGCACAGGGAAACCCACTGTATCCAGTACAGGGAAACCCACCGTGTCTAGCAGAGAGAAACCCACTGTATCCAGCGCAGGGGAACCCACCATTTCCAGTACAGGGAAACCCACTGTATCCGGCACTGGGAAAACCACTGTATCCGGCACAGGGAAACCCACTGTATCCAGCACAGGGAAACCCACCGTATCCAGCACAGGGAAACCCACCGTATCCAGCACAGAGAACCCCACTGTATCCAGCACAGAGAAACCCACTGTATCCATCACAGAGAAACCCACTGTATCCAGCACAGTGAAACCCACCGTATCCAGCACAGAGAAACCCACCGTATCCAGCACAGAGAAACCCACTGTATCCAGCACAGAGAAACCCACTGTATCCAGCACAGAGAAACCCACTGTATCCGGCACAGGGAAACCCACCGTATACGGCACAGGGAAACCCTCCATATCCAGTGCAGGAAACGCACCATATCCAGTGCAGGAAACCCACCGTATCCAGTGCAGGGAAACCCACCGTATCCAGTGCAGGGAAACCCACCGTATCCAGTGCAGGGAAACCCACCGTATCCAGCACAGGGGAACCCATCATTTCTTTTACAGGGAAACACACTGTATCCGCCACAGGGAAATCCACTCTTTCCGGCACAGGGAAACCCACCGCATCCAGCACAGAGAAACCCACCGTATCCAGCACAGAGAAACCCACTGTATCCAGCACAGGGAAACCCAAAGTATCCAGCACAGGGAAACCCAAAGTATCCAGCACAGGGAAACCCAAAGTATCCAGCACAGGGAAACCCAAAGTATCCAGCACAGGGAAACCCAAAGTATCCAGCACAGGGAAACCCAAAGTATCCAGCACAGGGAAACCCAAAGTATCCAGCACAGGCAAACCCACTGCATCTTTCACAGGGAAACCCACTGCATCTTTCACAGGGAAACCCACTGCATCTTCCAGAGGGAAAGCCACTGCATCTTTCACAGGGAAAGCCACTGCATCTTTCACAGGGAAAGCCACTGCATCTTTCACAGGGAAACCCACTGTATCCAGCACAGGGAAACCCACTGTATCCAGCACAGGGAAACCCACTGTATCCAGCATAGGGAAACCCAAGTATCAAGTGCAGGGAAACCCAAAGTATCCAGCACAGGGAAACCAACATATCAAGTGCAGGGAAAGCCACCGTTCCAGCACAGTGGAACTCACTGTATCCAGTGCAGGGAAACCCACCATATCCAGTGCAGGGAAACCCACCATATCCAGTGCAGGGAAACCCACCATATCCAGTGCAGGGAAACCCACCATATCCAGTGCAGGGAAACCCAATGTATCTAGCACAGAGAGACCCACCATGTCCAGCACTTAGCGACCCACCGTATCCAGCACAGAGAAACCCAATGTATCCAGCACAGGGGAACCGCCCATTTCCAGTGCAGGGAAACCCACCATTTCCAGTGCAGGGAAACCCTCTGTAACCAGCACAGGAATACCTACCGTATCCAGTAGAGGGAAACACACCGTATCCAGTAGAGGGAAACACACCGTATCCGGCACAGGGAAACACACCGTATCCGGCACAGGGAAACACACCGTATCCGGCACAGGGAAACACACCGTATCTGGCACAGGGAAACACACCGTATCCGGCACAGGGAAACACACCCTATCCGGCACAGGGAAACACACCCTATCCGGCACAGGGAAACACACCGTATCCGGCACAGGGAAACACACCGTATCCGGCACAGGGAAACACACCGTATCCGGCACAGGGAAACACACCGTATCCGGCACAGGGAAACACACAGTATCCGGCACAGGGAAACACACAGTATCCGGCACAGGGAAACACACCGTATCCGGCACAGGGAAACACACCGTATCCGGCACAGGGAAACACACCGTATCCGGCACAGGGAAACACACCGTATCCGGCACAGGGAAACACACCGTAGCCGGCACAGGGAAACACACCGTAGCCGGCACAGGGAAACACACCGTAGCCGGCACAGGGAAACACACCGTAGCTGGCACAGGGAAACACACCTTATCCGGCACAGGGAAACACACCGTATCCGGCACAGGGAAACACACCGTATCCAGCACAGGGAAACACACCGTATCCAGCACAGGAAAACACACCATATCCGGCACAGGGAAACACAGCGTATCCGGCATAGGAAAACACACAGTATCCGGCATAGGAAAAAACACTGTATCCGGCACAAGGAAACCCATTATATTCAGGGCAGAGAAAACAACCGTATCCAGCACAAGCAAATCCACTGTATCCGGTACAGGGAAATCCACTGTATCCGGCACAGGGAAACACACTGTATCCGGCACAGGGAAACACACTGTATCCAGCGCAGGGAAACCCACGTATCAAGTGCAGGGAAAGTCACCGTATTCGGCACAGAGGAACTCACTGTATCCAGTGCAGGAACCCACCATATCCAGTACAGGGAAATCCACCGTATCCGGCACAGGGAAATCCATCATATCCAGAACAGGGAAACAGACCGTGTCAGGCACAGGGAAACACACCGTGTCCGGCTCAGGGAAACACACCGTGTCCGGCTCAGGGAAACACACCGTGTCCGGCACAGGGAAACACACCGTGTCCGGCACAGGGAAACACACCGTGTCCGGCACAGGGAAACACACCGTGTCCGGCACAGGGAAACACACCGTATCCGGCACAGGGAAACACACCGTATCCGGCACAGGGAAACACACCGTGTCCGGCACAGGGAAACACACCGTGTCCGGCACAGGGAAACACACCGTGTCTGGCACAGGGAAACACACCGTGTCCGGCACAGGGAAACACACCTAGTCCGGCACAGGGAAACACACCGTGTCCGGCACAGGGAAACACACCGTATCCGGCACATGGAAACACACCGTATCCGGCACAGGGAAACACACCGTATCCGGCACAGGGAAACACACCGTGTCCGGCACAGGGAAACACACCGTGTCCGGCACAGGGAAACACACCGTATCCGGCACAGGGAAACACACCGTATCCGGCACAGGGAAACACACCGTGTCCGGCACAGGGAAACACACCGTGTCCGGCACAGGGAAACACACCGTGTCTGGCACAGGGAAACACACCGTGTCCGGCACAGGGAAACACACCTAGTCCGGCACAGGGAAACACACCGTGTCCGGCACAGGGAAACACACCGTATCCGGCACATGGAAACACACCGTATCCGGCACAGGGAAACACACCGTATCCGGCACAGGGAAACCCATCGTGTCCAGCACAGGGAAACCCACCATGTCCAGCACAGGGAAACCCACTGTGTCCAGCACAGGGAAACCCACCGTGTCCAGCACAGGGAAACCCACCGTGTCCAGCACAGGGAAACCCACCGTGCCCAGCACAGGGAAACCCACCGTGTCCAGCACAGGGAAACCCACCGTGTCCAGCACAGGGAAACCCACCGTCTCCAGCACAGGGAAACCCACCGTGTCCAGCAGAGGGAAACCCACCATGTCCAGCACAGGGAAACCCACTGTGTCCAGCACAGGGAATCCCACCGTGTTCAGCACAGGGAATCCCACCGTGTCCAGCACAGAGAAACCCACCGTTTCCAGCACAGAGAATCCCACTGTATCCAGCACAGAGAAACCCACTGTATCCAGTACAGGGAAACCCACCGTGTCTAGCAGAGAGAAACCCACTGTATCCAGCGCAGGGGAACCCACCATTTCCAGTACAGGGAAACGCACTGTATCTGGCACAGGGAAACCCACTGCATCCAGCACACAGAAACCCATTGTATCCAGCACAGTGAAACCAACCGTATCCAGCACAGAGAAACCCACCGTATCCAGCCCAGAGAAACCCACTGTATCCGGCACAGGGAAACCCACTGTATCCAGTACAGGGAAACCCACCGTGTCTACCAGAGAGAAACCCACTGTATCCAGCGCAGGGGAACCCACCATTTCCAGTACAGGGAAACGCCCTGTATCTGGCACAGGGAAACCCACTGTATCCAGCACAGTGAAACCCACCGTATCCAGCACAGAGAAACGCACCGTATCCAGCACAGAGAAACCCACTGTATCCAGCACAGAGAAACCCACTGTATCCAGCACAGAGAAACCCACTGTATCCAGCACAGTGAAACCCACCGTATCCAGCACAGAGAAACCCTCCATATCCAGCACAGAGAAACCCACCGTATCCAGCACAGAGAAACCCACTGTATCCAGCACAGAGAAACCCACTGTATCCAGCACAGAGAAACCCACTGTATCCAGCACAGAGAAACCCATTGTATCCAGCACAGTGAAACCCACCGTATCCAGCACAGAGAAACCCACGCTATCCAGCACAGAGAAACCCACTGTATCCGGCACAGAGAAACCCACTGTATCCGGCACAGAGAAACCCACTGTATCCAGTACAGGGAAACCCACCGTGTCTAGCAGAGAGAAACCCACTGTATCCAGCGCAGGGGAACCCACCATTTCCAGTACAGGGAAACGCCCTGTATCTGGCACAGGGAAACCCATTGTATCCAGCGCAGGGGAACCCACCATTTCCAGTACAGGGAAACGCACTGTATCTGGCACAGGGAAACCCACTGTATCCAGCACAGTGAAACCCACCATATCCAGCACAGAGAAACCCACCGTATCCAGCACAGAGAAACCCACTGTATCCAGCACAGAGAAACCCACTGTATCCAGCACAGAGAAACCCACTGTATCCAGCACAGTGAAACCCACCGTATCCAGCACAGAGAAACCCTCCATATCCAGCACAGGGAAACCCACTGTATCCAGCACAGAGAAACCCACCGTATCCAGTGCAGGGAAACCCACCGTATCCAGTGCAGGGAAACCCACCGTATCCAGCACAGGGGAACCCATCATTTCTTTTACAGGGAAACACACTGTATCCGCCACAGGGAAATCCACTCTTTCCGGCACAGGGAAACCCACCGCATCCAGCACAGAGAAACCCACCGTATCCAGCACAGAGAAACCCACTGTATCCAGCACAGGGAAACCCAAAGTATCCAGCACAGGGAAACCCAAAGTATCCAGCACAGGGAAACCCAAAGTATCCAGCACAGGGAAACCCAAAGTATCCAGCACAGGGAAACCCAAAGTATCCAGCACAGGGAAACCCAAAGTATCCAGCACAGGGAAACCCAAAGTATCCAGCACAGGCAAACCCACTGCATCTTTCACAGGGAAACCCACTGCATCTTTCACAGGGAAACCCACTGCATCTTCCAGAGGGAAAGCCACTGCATCTTTCACAGGGAAAGCCACTGCATCTTTCACAGGGAAAGCCACTGCATCTTTCACAGGGAAACCCACTGTATCCAGCACTGGGAAACCCACTGTATCCAGCACAGGGAAACCCACTGTATCCAGCATAGGGAAACCCAAGTATCAAGTGCAGGGAAACCCAAAGTATCCAGCACAGGGAAACCAACATATCAAGTGCAGGGAAAGCCACCGTTCCAGCACAGTGGAACTCACTGTATCCAGTGCAGGGAAACCCACCATATCCAGTGCAGGGAAACCCACCATATCCAGTGCAGGGAAACCCACCATATCCAGTGCAGGGAAACCCACCATATCCAGTGCAGGGAAACCCAATGTATCTAGCACAGAGAGACCCACCATGTCCAGCACTTAGCGACCCACCGTATCCAGCACAGAGAAACCCAATGTATCCAGCACAGGGGAACCGCCCATTTCCAGTGCAGGGAAACCCACCATTTCCAGTGCAGGGAAACCCTCTGTAACCAGCACAGGAATACCTACCGTATCCAGTAGAGGGAAACACACCGTATCCAGTAGAGGGAAACACACCGTATCCGGCACAGGGAAACACACCGTATCCGGCACAGGGAAACACACCGTATCCGGCACAGGGAAACACACCGTATCTGGCACAGGGAAACACACCGTATCCGGCACAGGGAAACACACCCTATCCGGCACAGGGAAACACACCCTATCCGGCACAGGGAAACACACCGTATCCGGCACAGGGAAACACACCGTATCCGGCACAGGGAAACACACCGTATCCGGCACAGGGAAACACACCGTATCCGGCACAGGGAAACACACAGTATCCGGCACAGGGAAACACACAGTATCCGGCACAGGGAAACACACCGTATCCGGCACAGGGAAACACACCGTATCCGGCACAGGGAAACACACCGTATCCGGCACAGGGAAACACACCGTATCCGGCACAGGGAAACACACCGTAGCCGGCACAGGGAAACACACCGTAGCCGGCACAGGGAAACACACCGTAGCCGGCACAGGGAAACACACCGTAGCTGGCACAGGGAAACACACCTTATCCGGCACAGGGAAACACACCGTATCCGGCACAGGGAAACACACCGTATCCAGCACAGGGAAACACACTGTATCCAGCACAGGAAAACACACCGTATCCGGCACAGGGAAACACAGCGTATCCGGCATAGGAAAACACACAGTATCCGGCATAGGAAAAAACACTGTATCCGGCACAAGGAAACCCATTATATTCAGGGCAGAGAAAACAACCGTATCCAGCACAAGCAAATCCACTGTATCCGGTACAGGGAAATCCACTGTATCCGGCACAGGGAAACACACTGTATCCGGCACAGGGAAACACACTGTATCCAGCGCAGGGAAACCCACGTATCAAGTGCAGGGAAAGTCACCGTATTCGGCACAGAGGAACTCACTGTATCCAGTGCAGGAACCCACCATATCCAGTACAGGGAAATCCACCGTATCCGGCACAGGGAAATCCATCATATCCAGAACAGGGAAACAGACCGTGTCAGGCACAGGGAAACACACCGTGTCCGGCTCAGGGAAACACACCGTGTCCGGCTCAGGGAAACACACCGTGTCCGGCACAGGGAAACACACCGTGTCCGGCACAGGGAAACACACCGTGTCCGGCACAGGGAAACACACCGTGTCCGGCACAGGGAAACACACCGTATCCGGCACAGGGAAACACACCGTATCCGGCACAGGGAAACACACCGTGTCCGGCACAGGGAAACACACCGTGTCCGGCACAGGGAAACACACCGTGTCTGGCACAGGGAAACACACCGTGTCCGGCACAGGGAAACACACCTAGTCCAGCACAGGGAAACACACCGTGTCCGGCACAGGGAAACACACCGTATCCGGCACATGGAAACACACCGTATCCGGCACAGGGAAACACACCGTATCCGGCACAGGGAAACACACCGTGTCCGGCACAGGGAAACACACCGTGTCCGGCACAGGGAAACACACCGTATCCGGCACAGGGAAACACACCGTATCCGGCACAGGGAAACACACCGTGTCCGGCACAGGGAAACACACCGTGTCCGGCACAGGGAAACACACCGTGTCTGGCACAGGGAAACACACCGTGTCCGGCACAGGGAAACACACCTAGTCCGGCACAGGGAAACACACCGTGTCCGGCACAGGGAAACACACCGTATCCGGCACATGGAAACACACCGTATCCGGCACAGGGAAACACACCGTATCCGGCACAGGGAAACACACCGTGTCCGGCACAGGGAAACACACCGTGTCCGGCACAGGGAAACACACCGTGTCCGGCACAGGGAAACACACCGTGTCCGGCACAGGGAAACACACCGTGTCTGGCACAGGGAAACACACCGTGTCCGGCACAGGGAAACACACCTAGTCCGGCACAGGGAAACACACCGTGTCCGGCACAGGGAAACACACCGTATCCGGCACATGGAAACACACCGTATCCGGCACAGGGAAACACACCGTATCCGGCACAGGGAAACACACTGTATCCGGCACAGGGAAAAACACTGTAACCGGCACAGGGAAACCCACTGTATCCAGCACAGGGAAACCCAATGCATCTTTCACAGGGAAACCCACTGCATCTTTCACAGGGAAACCCACTGCATCTTTCACAGGGAAACCCACTGCATCTTTCACAGGGAAACCCACTGCATCTTTCAGAGCCAAACCCACTGCATCTTTCAAAGGGAAACCCACTGCATCTTTCACAGGCAAACCCACTGCATCTTTCACAGGGAAACCCACTGCATCTTTCACAGGGAAACCCACTGTATCCAGCACAGGGAAACCCACTGTTTCCAGCAAAGGGAAACCCACTGTTTCCAGCAAAGGGAAACCCACTGTTTCCAGCAAAGGGAAACCCACTGTGTCCGGCCCAGGGAAACCCACTGTATCTGGCACAGGGAAACCCAAATTGTCCGGCAGATGGACACCCAAAGTATCCAGCACAGGGAAACCCAAAGCATCCAGCACAGGAAAACCCATGTATAAAGTACAGGAAACCCACTGTATCTGGCACAGAGAGACCCATTGTATCCAGCACAGAGAAACCCACCATATCCAGCACAGAAAAGCCCATTCTATCCAGTACAGGAAAATTCACCATATCCGGCAAAGGGAAACCCACTGTATCCGGCAGATGGAAAAGCACGGTATCCAGCACAGGGAAACACACCGTGTCCGGCACAGGGAAACCCATCGTGTCCAGCACAGGGAAACCCACCATGTCCAGCACAGGGAAACCCACTGTGTCCAGCACAGGGAAACCCACCATGTCCAGCACAGGGAAACCCACCGTGTCCAGCACAGGGAAACCCACCGTGCCCAGCACAGGGAAACCCACCGTGTCCAGCACAGGGAAACCCACCGTGTCCAGCACAGGGAAACCCACCGTCTCCAGCACAGGGAAACCCACCGTGTCCAGCAGAGGGAAACCCACCATGTCCAGCACAGGGAAACCCACTGTGTCCAGCACAGGGAATCCCACCGTGTTCAGCACAGGGAATCCCACCGTGTCCAGCACAGAGAAACCCACCGTATCCAGCACAGAGAATCCCACTGTATCCAGCACAGAGAAACCCACTGTATCCAGTACAGGGAAACCCACCGTGTCTAGCAGAGAGAAACCCACTGTATCCAGCGCAGGGGAACCCACCATTTCCAGTACAGGGAAACGCACTGTATCTGGCACAGGGAAACCCACTGCATCCAGCACACAGAAACCCATTGTATCCAGCACAGTGAAACCAACCGTATCCAGCACAGAGAAACCCACCGTATCCAGCCCAGAGAAACCCACTGTATCCGGCACAGGGAAACCCACTGTATCCAGTACAGGGAAACCCACCGTGTCTACCAGAGAGAAACCCACTGTATCCAGCGCAGGGGAACCCACCATTTCCAGTACAGGGAAACGCCCTGTATCTGGCACAGGGAAACCCACTGTATCCAGCGCAGGGGAACCCACCATTTCCAGTTCAGGGAAACGCACTGTATCTGGCACAGGGAAACCCACTGTATCCAGCACAGTGAAACCCACCGTATCCAGCACAGAGAAACGCACCGTATCCAGCACAGAGAAACCCACTGTATCCAGCACAGAGAAACCCACTGTATCCAGCACAGAGAAACCCACTGTATCCAGCACAGTGAAACCCACCGTATCCAGCACAGAGAAACCCTCCATATCCAGCACAGAGAAACCCACCGTATCCAGCACAGAGAAACCCACTGTATCCAGCACAGAGAAACCCACTGTATCCAGCACAGAGAAACCCACTGTATCCAGCACAGAGAAACCCATTGTATCCAGCACAGTGAAACCCACCGTATCCAGCACAGAGAAACCCACCCTATCCAGCACAGAGAAACCCACTGTATCCGGCACAGAGAAACCCACTGTATCCGGCACAGAGAAACCCACTGTATCCAGTACAGGGAAACCCACCGTGTCTAGCAGAGAGAAACCCACTGTATCCAGCGCAGGGGAACCCACCATTTCCAGTACAGGGAAACGCCCTGTATCTGGCACAGGGAAACCCACTGTATCCAGCGCAGGGGAACCCACCATTTCCAGTACAGGGAAACGCACTGTATCTGGCACAGGGAAACCCACTGTATCCAGCACAGTGAAACCCACCATATCCAGCACAGAGAAACCCACCGTATCCAGCACAGAGAAACCCACTGTATCCAGCACAGAGAAACCCACTGTATCCAGCACAGAGAAACCCACTGTATCCAGCACAGTGAAACCCACCGTATCCAGCACAGAGAAACCCTCCATATCCAGCACAGGGAAACCCACTGTATCCAGCACAGAGAAACCCACCGTATCCAGCACAGAGAAACCCACTGTATCCAGCACAGAGAAACCCACTGTATCCAGCACAGAGAAACCCACTGTATCCAGCACAGAGAAACCCATTGTATCCAGCACAGTGAAACCCACCGTATCCAGCACAGAGAAACCCACCCTATCCAGCACAGAGAAACCCACTGTATCCAGCACAGAGAAACCCACTGTATCCGGCACAGAGAAACCCACTGTATCCGGCACAGGGAAACCCACTGTATCCAGTACAGGGAAACCCACCGTGTCTAGCAGAGAGAAACCCACTGTATCCAGCGCAGGGGAACCCACCATTTCCAGTACAGGGAAACCCACTGTATCCGGCACTGGGAAAACCACTGTATCCGGCACAGGGAAACCCACTGTATCCAGCACAGGGAAACCCACCGTATCCAGCACAGGGAAACCCACCGTATCCAGCACAGAGAACCCCACTGTATCCAGCACAGAGAAACCCACTGTATCCATCACAGAGAAACCCACTGTATCCAGCACAGTGAAACCCACCGTATCCAGCACAGAGAAACCCACCGTATCCAGCACAGAGAAACCCACTGTATCCAGCACAGAGAAACCCACTGTATCCAGCACAGAGAAACCCACTGTATCCGGCACAGGGAAACCCACCGTATACGGCACAGGGAAACCCTCCATATCCAGTGCAGGAAACGCACCATATCCAGTGCAGGAAACCCACCGTATCCAGTGCAGGGAAACCCACCGTATCCAGTGCAGGGAAACCCACCGTATCCAGTGCAGGGAAACCCACCGTATCCAGCACAGGGGAACCCATCATTTCTTTTACAGGGAAACACACTGTATCCGCCACAGGGAAATCCACTCTTTCCGGCACAGGGAAACCCACCGCATCCAGCACAGAGAAACCCACCGTATCCAGCACAGAGAAACCCACTGTATCCAGCACAGGGAAACCCAAAGTATCCAGCACAGGGAAACCCAAAGTATCCAGCACAGGGAAACCCAAAGTATCCAGCACAGGGAAACCCAAAGTATCCAGCACAGGGAAACCCAAAGTATCCAGCACAGGGAAACCCAAAGTATCCAGCACAGGGAAACCCAAAGTATCCAGCACAGGCAAACCCACTGCATCTTTCACAGGGAAACCCACTGCATCTTTCACAGGGAAACCCACTGCATCTTCCAGAGGGAAAGCCACTGCATCTTTCACAGGGAAAGCCACTGCATCTTTCACAGGGAAAGCCACTGCATCTTTCACAGGGAAAGCCACTGCATCTTTCACAGGGAAACCCACTGTATCCAGCACAGGGAAACCCACTGTATCCAGCACAGGGAAACCCACTGTATCCAGCATAGGGAAACCCAAGTATCAAGTGCAGGGAAACCCAAAGTATCCAGCACAGGGAAACCAACATATCAAGTGCAGGGAAAGCCACCGTTCCAGCACAGTGGAACTCACTGTATCCAGTGCAGGGAAACCCACCATATCCAGTGCAGGGAAACCCACCATATCCAGTGCAGGGAAACCCACCATATCCAGTGCAGGGAAACCCACCATATCCAGTGCAGGGAAACCCAATGTATCTAGCACAGAGAGACCCACCATGTCCAGCACTTAGCGACCCACCGTATCCAGCACAGAGAAACCCAATGTATCCAGCACAGGGGAACCGCCCATTTCCAGTGCAGGGAAACCCACCATTTCCAGTGCAGGGAAACCCTCTGTAACCAGCACAGGAATACCTACCGTATCCAGTAGAGGGAAACACACCGTATCCAGTAGAGGGAAACACACCGTATCCGGCACAGGGAAACACA
Organism: Carcharodon carcharias; assembly: GCF_017639515.1. NCBI lineage: Eukaryota > Metazoa > Chordata > Chondrichthyes > Lamniformes > Lamnidae > Carcharodon > Carcharodon carcharias. The sequence goes on from NC_054486.1 coordinate 113,862,376, forward strand.
CCGTATCCGGCACAGGGAAACACACCGTATCCGGCACAGGGAAACACACCGTATCCGGCACAGGGAAACACACCGTATCCGGCACAGGGAAACACACCCTATCCGGCACAGGGAAACACACCGTATCCGGCACAGGGAAACACACCGTATACGGCACAGGGAAACACACCGTATCCGGCACAGGGAAACACACCGTATCCGGCACAGGGAAACACACAGTATCCGGCACAGGGAAACACACAGTATCCGGCACAGGGAAACACACCGTATCCGGCACAGGGAAGCACACCGTATCCGGCACAGGGAAACACACCGTATCCGGCACAGGGAAACACACCGTATCCGGCACAGGGAAACACACCGTAGCCGGCACAGGGAAACACACCGTAGCCGGCACAGGGAAACACACCGTAGCCGGCACAGGGAAACACACCGTAGCTGGCACAGGGAAACACACCTTATCCGGCACAGGGAAACACACCGTATCCGGCACAGGGAAACACACCGTATCCAGCACAGGGAAACACACTGTATCCAGCACAGGAAAACACACCGTATCCGGCACAGGGAAACACAGCGTATCCGGCATAGGAAAACACACAGTATCCGGCATAGGAAAAAACACTGTATCCGGCACAAGGAAACCCATTATATTCAGGGCAGAGAAAACAACCGTATCCAGCACAAGCAAATCCACTGTATCCGGTACAGGGAAATCCACTGTATCCGGCACAGGGAATCACACTGTATCCGGCACAGGGAAACACACTGTATCCAGCGCAGGGAAACCCACGTATCAAGTGCAGGGAAAGTCACCGTATTCGGCACAGAGGAACTCACTGTATCCAGTGCAGGAACCCACCATATCCAGTACAGGGAAATCCACCGTATCCGGCACAGGGAAATCCATCATATCCAGAACAGGGAAACAGACCGTGTCAGGCACAGGGAAACACACCGTGTCCGGCTCAGGGAAACACACCGTGTCCGGCTCAGGGAAACACACCGTGTCCGGCACAGGGAAACACACCGTGTCCGGCACAGGGAAACCCACCGTGTCCAGCACAGGGAAACCCACCGTCTCCAGCACAGGGAAACCCACCGTGTCCAGCAGAGGGAAACCCACCATGTCCAGCACAGGGAAACCCACTGTGTCCAGCACAGGGAATCCCACCGTGTTCAGCACAGGGAATCCCACCGTGTCCAGCACAGAGAAACCCACCGTATCCAGCACAGAGAATCCCACTGTATCCAGCACAGAGAAACCCACTGTATCCAGTACAGGGAAACCCACCGTGTCTAGCAGAGAGAAACCCACTGTATCCAGCGCAGGGGAACCCACCATTTCCAGTACAGGGAAACGCACTGTATCTGGCACAGGGAAACCCACTGCATCCAGCACACAGATACCCATTGTATCCAGCACAGTGAAACCAACCGTATCCAGCACAGAGAAACCCACCGTATCCAGCCCAGAGAAACCCACTGTATCCGGCACAGGGAAACCCACTGTATCCAGTACAGGGAAACCCACCGTGTCTACCAGAGAGAAACCCACTGTATCCAGCGCAGGGGAACCCACCATTTCCAGTACAGGGAAACGCCCTGTATCTGGCACAGGGAAACCCACTGTATCCAGCGCAGGGGAACCCACCATTTCCAGTTCAGGGAAACGCACTGTATCTGGCACAGGGAAACCCACTGTATCCAGCACAGTGAAACCCACCGTATCCAGCACAGAGAAACGCACCGTATCCAGCACAGAGAAACCCACTGTATCCAGCACAGAGAAACCCACTGTATCCAGCACAGAGAAACCCACTGTATCCAGCACAGTGAAACCCACCGTATCCAGCACAGAGAAACCCTCCATATCCAGCACAGAGAAACCCACCGTATCCAGCACAGAGAAACCCACTGTATCCAGCACAGAGAAACCCACTGTATCCAGCACAGAGAAACCCACTGTATCCAGCACAGAGAAACCCATTGTATCCAGCACAGTGAAACCCACCGTATCCAGCACAGAGAAACCCACCCTATCCAGCACAGAGAAACCCACTGTATCCGGCACAGAGAAACCCACTGTATCCGGCACAGAGAAACCCACTGTATCCAGTACAGGGAAACCCACCGTGTCTAGCAGAGAGAAACCCACTGTATCCAGCGCAGGGGAACCCACCATTTCCAGTACAGGGAAACGCCCTGTATCTGGCACAGGGAAACCCACTGTATCCAGCGCAGGGGAACCCACCATTTCCAGTACAGGGAAACGCACTGTATCTGGCACAGGGAAACCCACTGTATCCAGCACAGTGAAACCCACCATATCCAGCACAGAGAAACCCACCGTATCCAGCACAGAGAAACCCACTGTATCCAGCACAGAGAAACCCACTGTATCCAGCACAGAGAAACCCACTGTATCCAGCACAGTGAAACCCACCGTATCCAGCACAGAGAAACCCTCCATATCCAGCACAGGGAAACCCACTGTATCCAGCACAGAGAAACCCACCGTATCCAGCACAGAGAAACCCACTGTATCCAGCACAGAGAAACCCACTGTATCCAGCACAGAGAAACCCACTGTATCCAGCACAGAGAAACCCATTGTATCCAGCACAGTGAAACCCACCGTATCCAGCACAGAGAAACCCACCCTATCCAGCACAGAGAAACCCACTGTATCCAGCACAGAGAAACCCACTGTATCCGGCACAGAGAAACCCACTGTATCCGGCACAGGGAAACCCACTGTATCCAGTACAGGGAAACCCACCGTGTCTAGCAGAGAGAAACCCACTGTATCCAGCGCAGGGGAACCCACCATTTCCAGTACAGGGAAACCCACTGTATCCGGCACTGGGAAAACCACTGTATCCGGCACAGGGAAACCCACTGTATCCAGCACAGGGAAACCCACCGTATCCAGCACAGGGAAACCCACCGTATCCAGCACAGAGAACCCCACTGTATCCAGCACAGAGAAACCCACTGTATCCATCACAGAGAAACCCACTGTATCCAGCACAGTGAAACCCACCGTATCCAGCACAGAGAAACCCACCGTATCCAGCACAGAGAAACCCACTGTATCCAGCACAGAGAAACCCACTGTATCCAGCACAGAGAAACCCACTGTATCCGGCACAGGGAAACCCACCGTATACGGCACAGGGAAACCCTCCATATCCAGTGCAGGAAACGCACCATATCCAGTGCAGGAAACCCACCGTATCCAGTGCAGGGAAACCCACCGTATCCAGTGCAGGGAAACCCACCGTATCCAGTGCAGGGAAACCCACCGTATCCAGCACAGGGGAACCCATCATTTCTTTTACAGGGAAACACACTGTATCCGCCACAGGGAAATCCACTCTTTCCGGCACAGGGAAACCCACCGCATCCAGCACAGAGAAACCCACCGTATCCAGCACAGAGAAACCCACTGTATCCAGCACAGGGAAACCCAAAGTATCCAGCACAGGGAAACCCAAAGTATCCAGCACAGGGAAACCCAAAGTATCCAGCACAGGGAAACCCAAAGTATCCAGCACAGGGAAACCCAAAGTATCCAGCACAGGGAAACCCAAAGTATCCAGCACAGGGAAACCCAAAGTATCCAGCACAGGCAAACCCACTGCATCTTTCACAGGGAAACCCACTGCATCTTTCACAGGGAAACCCACTGCATCTTCCAGAGGGAAAGCCACTGCATCTTTCACAGGGAAAGCCACTGCATCTTTCACAGGGAAAGCCACTGCATCTTTCACAGGGAAAGCCACTGCATCTTTCACAGGGAAACCCACTGTATCCAGCACAGGGAAACCCACTGTATCCAGCACAGGGAAACCCACTGTATCCAGCATAGGGAAACCCAAGTATCAAGTGCAGGGAAACCCAAAGTATCCAGCACAGGGAAACCAACATATCAAGTGCAGGGAAAGCCACCGTTCCAGCACAGTGGAACTCACTGTATCCAGTGCAGGGAAACCCACCATATCCAGTGCAGGGAAACCCACCATATCCAGTGCAGGGAAACCCACCATATCCAGTGCAGGGAAACCCACCATATCCAGTGCAGGGAAACCCAATGTATCTAGCACAGAGAGACCCACCATGTCCAGCACTTAGCGACCCACCGTATCCAGCACAGAGAAACCCAATGTATCCAGCACAGGGGAACCGCCCATTTCCAGTGCAGGGAAACCCACCATTTCCAGTGCAGGGAAACCCTCTGTAACCAGCACAGGAATACCTACCGTATCCAGTAGAGGGAAACACACCGTATCCAGTAGAGGGAAACACACCGTATCCGGCACAGGGAAACACACCGTATCCGGCACAGGGAAACACACCGTATCCGGCACAGGGAAACACACCGTATCCGGCACAGGGAAACACACCGTATCCGGCACAGGGAAACACACCCTATCCGGCACAGGGAAACACACCGTATCCGGCACAGGGAAACACACCGTATACGGCACAGGGAAACACACCGTATCCGGCACAGGGAAACACACCGTATCCGGCACAGGGAAACACACAGTATCCGGCACAGGGAAACACACAGTATCCGGCACAGGGAAACACACCGTATCCGGCACAGGGAAGCACACCGTATCCGGCACAGGGAAACACACCGTATCCGGCACAGGGAAACACACCGTATCCGGCACAGGGAAACACACCGTAGCCGGCACAGGGAAACACACCGTAGCCGGCACAGGGAAACACACCGTAGCCGGCACAGGGAAACACACCGTAGCTGGCACAGGGAAACACACCTTATCCGGCACAGGGAAACACACCGTATCCGGCACAGGGAAACACACCGTATCCAGCACAGGGAAACACACTGTATCCAGCACAGGAAAACACACCGTATCCGGCACAGGGAAACACAGCGTATCCGGCATAGGAAAACACACAGTATCCGGCATAGGAAAAAACACTGTATCCGGCACAAGGAAACCCATTATATTCAGGGCAGAGAAAACAACCGTATCCAGCACAAGCAAATCCACTGTATCCGGTACAGGGAAATCCACTGTATCCGGCACAGGGAATCACACTGTATCCGGCACAGGGAAACACACTGTATCCAGCGCAGGGAAACCCACGTATCAAGTGCAGGGAAAGACACCGTATTCGGCACAGAGGAACTCACAGTATCCAGTGCAGGAACCCACCAAATCCAGTACAGGGAAATCCACCGTATCCGGCACAGGGAAATCCATCATATCCAGAACAGGGAAACAGACCGTGTCAGGCACAGGGAAACACACCGTGTCCGGCTCAGGGAAACACACCGTGTCCGGCTCAGGGAAACACACCGTGTCCGGCACAGGGAAACACACCGTGTCCGGCACAGGGAAACACACCGTGTCCGGCACAGGGAAACACACCGTGTCCGGCACAGGGAAACACACCGTATCCGGCACAGGGAAACACACCGTATCCGGCACAGGGAAACACACCGTGTCCGGCACAGGGAAACACACCGTGTCCGGCACAGGGAAACACACCGTGTCTGGCACAGGGAAACACACCGTGTCCGGCACAGGGAAACACACCTAGTCCGGCACAGGGAAACACACCGTGTCCGGCACAGGGAAACACACCGTATCCGGCACATGGAAACACACCGTATCCGGCACAGGGAAACACACCGTATCCGGCACAGGGAAACACACCGTGTCCGGCACAGGGAAACACACCGTGTCCGGCACAGGGAAACACACCGTGTCCGGCACAGGGAAACACACCGTGTCTGGCACAGGGAAACACACCGTGTCTGGCACAGGGAAACACACCGTGTCCGGCACAGGGAAACACACCTAGTCCGGCACAGGGAAACACACCGTGTCCGGCACAGGGAAACACACCGTATCCGGCACATGGAAACACACCGTATCCGGCACAGGGAAACACACCGTATCCGGCACAGGGAAACACACTGTATCCGGCACAGGGAAAAACACTGTAACCGGCACAGGGAAACCCACTGTATCCAGCACAGGGAAACCCAATGCATCTTTCACAGGGAAACCCACTGCATCTTTCACAGGGAAACCCACTGCATCTTTCACAGGGAAACCCACTGCATCTTTAACAGGGAAACCCACTGCATCTTTCACAGGCAAACCCACTGCATCTTTCACAGGGAAACCCACTGCATCTTTCACAGGGAAACCCACTGCATCTTTCACACGGAAACCCACTGCATCTTATACAGGGAAGCCCACTGCATCTTTTACAGGGAAACCCACTGCATCTTTCACACGGAAACCCACTGCATCTTTCACAGAGAAACCCACTGTATCCGGCACAGAGAAACCCACTGTATCCGGCACAGGGAAACCCACTGTATCCAGCACAGTGAAACCCACCGTATCCAGCACTGAGAAACACACCGTATCCAGCACAGAGAAACCCACTGTATCCAGCACAGAGAAACCCACTGTATCCATCACAGAGAAACCCACTGTATCCAGCACAGTGAAACCCACCATATCCAGCACAGAGAAACCCACTGTATCCAGCACAGAGAAACCCACTGTATCCAGCACAGAGAAACCCACTGTATCCGGCACAGGGAAACCCACCGTATACGGCACAGGGAAACCCTCCATATCCAGTGCAGGAAACGCACCATATCCAGTGCAGGAAACCCACCGTATCCAGTGCAGGGAAACCCACCATATCCAGTGCAGGGAAACCCACCATATCCAGCACAGGGGAACCCATCATTTCTTTTACAGGGAAACACACTGTATCCGCCACAGGGAAATCCACTCTTTCCGGCACAGGGAAACCCACCGCATCCAGCACAGAGAAACCCACCGTATCCAGCACAGAGAAACCCACTGTATCCAGCACAGGGAAACCCAAAGTATCCAGCACAGGGAAACCCAAAGTATCCAGCACAGGGAAACCCAAAGTATCCAGCACAGGGAAACCCAAAGTATCCAGCACAGGGAAACCCAAAGTATCCAGCACAGGGAAACCCAAAGTATCCAGCACAGGCAAACCCACTGCATCTTTCACAGGGAAACCCACTGCATCTTTCACAGGGAAACCCACTGCATCTTCCAGAGGGAAAGCCACTGCATCTTTCACAGGGAAAGCCACTGCATCTTTCACAGGGAAAGCCACTGCATCTTTCACAGGGAAACCCACTGTATCCAGCACAGGGAAACCCACTGTATCCAGCATAGGGAAACCCAAGTATCAAGTGCAGGGAAACCCAAAGTATCCAGCACAGGGAAACCAACATATCAAGTGCAGGGAAAGCCACCGTTCCAGCACAGTGGAACTCACTGTATCCAGTGCAGGGAAACCCACCATATCCAGTGCAGGGAAACCCACTGTATCCAGTGCAGGGAAACCCACCATATCCAGTGCAGGCAAACCCACCATATCCAGTGCAGGGAAACCCAATGTATCTAGCACAGAGAGACCCACCATGTCCAGCACTTAGCGACCCACCGTATCCAGCACAGAGAAACCCAATGTATCCAGCACAGGGGAACCGCCCATTTCCAGTGCAGGGAAACCCACCATTTCCAGTGCAGGGAAACCCTCTGTAACCAGCACAGGAATACCTACCGTATCCAGTAGAGGGAAACACACCGTATCCAGTAGAAGGAAACACACCGTATCCGGCACAGGGAAACACACCGTATCCGGCACAGGGAAACACACCGTATCCGGCACAGGGAAACACACCGTATCCGGCACAGGGAAACACACCGTATCCGGCACAGGGAAACACACCGTATCCGGCACAGGGAAACACACCCTATCCGGCACAGGGAAACACACCCTATCCGGCACAGGGAAACACACCCTATCCGGCACAGGGAAACACACCCTATCCGGCACAGGGAAACACACCCTATCCGGCACAGGGAAACACACCCTATCCGGCACAGGGAAACACACCGTATCCGGCACAGGGAAACACACCGTATCCGGCGCAGGGAAACACACCGTATCCGGCACAGGGAAACACACCGTATCCGGCACAGGGAAACACACAGTATCCGGCACAGGGAAACACACAGTATCCGGCACAGGGAAACACACAGTATCCGGCACAGGGAAACACACAGTATCCGGCACAGGGAAACACACCGTATCCGGCACAGGGAAACACACCGTATCCAGCACAGGGAAACACACTGTATCCAGCACAGGAAAACACACCGTATCCGGCACAGGGAAACACAGCGTATCCGGCATAGGAAAACACACAGTATCCGGCATAGGAAAAAACACTGTATCCGGCACAAGGAAACCCATTATATTCAGGGTAGAGAAACCAACCGTATCCAGCACAAGCAAATCCACTGTATCCGGTACAGGGAAATCCACTGTATCCGGCACAGGGAAACACACTGTATCCGGCACAGGGAAACACACTGTATCCGGCACAGGGAAAAACACTGTATCCGGCACAGGGAAACACACTGTATCCGGCACAGGGAAACACACTGTATCCGGCACAGGGAAACCCATTATATTCAGGGCAGAGCAACCCACCGTATCCAGCAAAGGGAAATACACTTTATCCGGCACAGGGAAACACACTGTTTCCTGCACAGGGAAACACACTGTATCCGGCACAGGGAAACACACTGTATCCGGCACAGGGATACACACTGTATCCGGCACAGGGTAACACACTGTATCCGGCACAGGGAAACACACTGTATCCGGCACAGGGAAACACACTGTATCCGGCACAGGGAAACACACTGTGTCCGGCACAGGGAAACACACTCTATCCGGCACAGGGAAACACACTGTAACCGGCACAGGGAAACCCAAATTTTCCGGCAGAGGGACAGCCAAATTATCCAGCACAGGGAAACCCACTGCATCTTTCACAGGGAAACCCACTGCATCTTTCACAGGGAAACCCACTGCATCTTTCACAGGGAAACCCACTGCATCTTTCACAGAGAAACCCACTGCATCTTTCACAGAGAAACCCACTGCATCTTTCACAGGGAAACCCACTGCATCTTTCACAGGGAAACCCACTGTATCCAGCGCAGGGAAACCCACGTATCAAGTGCAGGGAAAGTCACCGTATTTGGCACAGAGGAACTCACTGTATCCAGTGCAGGAACCCACCGTATCCGGCACAGGGAAATCCACCATATCCAGAACAGGGAAACAGACCGTGTCAGGCACAGGGAAACACACCGTGTCCGGCACAGGGAAACACACCGTGTCCGGCACAGGGAAACACACCGTGTCCGGCACAGGGAAACACACCGTGTCCGGCACAGGGAAACACACCGTGTCCGGCACAGGGAAACACACCGTGTCCGGCACAGGGAAACACACCGTGTCCGGCACAGGGAAACACACCGTGTCCGGCACAGGGAAACACACCGTGTCTGGCACAGGGAAACACATCGTGTCCGGCACAGGGAAACACACCGTGTCCGGCACAGGGAAACACACCGTGTCCGGCACAGGGAAACACACCGTGTCCGGCACAGGGAAACACACCTAGTCCGGCACAGGGAAACACACCATGTCCGGCACAAGGAAACACACTGTATCCGGCACATGGAAACCCACTGTATCCAGCACAGAGAAACCCACTGTATCCAGCACAGAGAAACCCACTGTATCCAGCACAGAGAAACCCATTGTATCCAGCACAGTGAAACCCACCGTATCCAGCACAGAGAAACCCACTGTATCCAGCACAGAGAAACCCACTGTATCCGGCACAGAGAAACCCACTGTATCCGGCACAGGGAAACCCACTGTATCCAGTACAGGGAAACCCACCGTGTCTAGCAGAGAGAAACCCACTGTATCCAGCGCAGGGGAACCCACCATTTCCAGTACAGGGAAACGCACTGTATCTGGCACAGGGAAACCCACTGTATCCAGCACAGTGAAACCCACCGTATCCAGCACAGAGAAACCCACCGTATCCAGCACAGAGAAACCCACTGTATCCAGCACAGAGAAACCCACTGTATCCATCACAGAGAAACCCACTGTATCCAGCACAGTGAAACCCACCGTATCCAGCACAGAGAAACCCACCGTATCCAGCACAGAGAAACCCACCGTATCCAGCACAGAGAAACCCACTGTATCCAGCACAGAGAAACCCACTGTATCCAGCACAGAGAAACCCACTGTATCCGGCACAGGGAAACCCACCGTATACGGCACAGGGAAACCCTCCATATCCAGTGCAGGAAACGCACCATATCCAGTGCAGGAAACCCACCGTATCCAGTGCAGGGAAACCCACCATATCCAGTGTAGGGAAACCCACCGTATCCAGCACAGGGGAACCCATCATTTCTTTTACAGGGAAACACACTGTATGCGCCACAGGGAAATCCACTCTTTCCGGCACAGGGAAACCCACCGCATCCAGCACAGAGAAACCCACCGTATCCAGCACAGAGAAACCCACTGTATCCAGCACAGGGAAACCCAAAGTATCCAGCACAGGGAAACCCAAAGTATCCAGCACAGGGAAACCCAAAGTATCCAGCACAGGGAAACCCAAATTATCCAGCACAGGGAAACCCAAAGTATCCAGCACAGTGAAACCCAAAGTATCCAGCACAGGGAAACCCAAAGTATCCAGCACAGGCAAACCCACTGCATCTTTCACAGGAAAACCCACTGCATCTTTCACAGGGAAACCCACTGCATCTTCCAGAGGGAAAGCCACTGCATCTTTCACAGGGAAAGCCACTGCATCTTTCACAGGGAAAGCCACTGCATCTTTCACAGGGAAACCCACTGTATCCAGCACAGGGAACCCCACTGTATCCAGCATAGGGAAACCCACGTATCAAGTGCAGGGAAACCAACCATATCCAGTGCAGGGAAACCCACCATATCCAGTGCAGGGAAACCCACCATATCCAGTGCAGGGAAACCCACCATATCCAGTGCAGGGAAACCCAATGTATCTAGCACAGAGAGACCCACCATGTCCAGCACTTAGCGACCCACCGTATCCAGCACAGAGAAACCCAATGTATCCAGCACAGGGGAACCGCCCATTTCCAGTGCAGGGAAACCCACCATTTCCAGTGCAGGGAAACCCTCTGTAACCAGCACAGGAATACCTACCGTATCCAGTAGAGGGAAACACACTGTATCCAGTAGAGGGAAACACACCGTATCCGGCACAGGGAAACACACCATATCCGGCACAGGGAAACACACCGTATCCGGCACAGGGAAACACACCGTATCCGGCACAGGGAAACACACCGTATCCGGCACAGGGAAACACACCGTATCCGGCACAGGGAAACACACCCTATCCGGCACAGGGAAACACACCCTATCCGGCACAGGGAAACACACCGTATCCGGCACAGGGAAACACACCGTATCCGGCACAGGGAAACACACCGTATCCGGCACAGGGAAACACACCGTATCCGGCACAGGGAAACACACAGTATCCGGCAGAGGGAAACACACAGTATCCGGCACAGGGAAACACACCGTATCCGGCACAGGGAAACACACCGTATCCGGCACAGGGAAACACACCGCAGCCGGCACAGGGAAACACACCGTAGCTGGCACAGGGAAACACACCTTATCCGGCACAGGGAAAGACACCGTATCCGGCACAGGGAAACACACCGTATCCGGCACAGGGAAACACACCGTATCCAGCACTGGGAAACACACTGTATCCAGCACAGGAAAACACACCGTATCCGGCACAGGGAAACACACCGTATCCGGCATAGGAAAACACACAGTATCCGGCATAGGAAAAAACACTGTATCCGGCACAAGGAAAACCATTATATTCAGGGCAGAGAAACCAACCGTATCCAGCACAAGCAAATCCACTGTATCCGGTACAGGGAAATCCACTGTATCCGGCACAGGGAAACACACTGTATCCGGCACAGGGAAACACACTGTGTCCAGCGCAGGGAAACCCACGTATCAAGTGCAGGGAAAGTCACCGTATTCGGCACAGAGGAACTCACTGTATCCAGTGCAGGAACCCACAATATCCAGTACAGGGAAATCCACCGTATCCGGCACAGGGAAATCCACCATATCCAGAACAGGGAAACAGACCATGTCAGGCACAGGGAAACACACCGTGTCCGGCTCAGGGAAACACACCGTGTCCGGCACAGGGAAACACACCGTGTCCGGCACAGGGAAACACACCGTGTCCGGCACAGGGAAACACACCGTGTCCGGCACAGGGAAACACACCGTATCCGGCACAGGGAAACACACTGTATTCGGCACAGGGAAACACACCGTGTCCGGCACAGGGAAACACACCGTGTCCGGCACAGGGAAACACACCGTGTCTGGCACAGGGAAACACACCGTGTCCGGCACAGGGAAACACACCTAGTCCGGCACAGGGAAACACACCGTGTCCGGCACAGGGAAACACACCGTATCCGGCACATGGAAACACACTGTATCCGGCACAGGGAAACACACCGTATCCGGCACAGGGAAACACACTGTATCTGGCACAGGGAAACACACTGTAACCGGCACAGGGAAACCCAAAGTATCCAGCACAGGGAAACCCACTGTATCCAGCACAGGGAAACCCACTGCATCTTTCACAGGGAAACCCACTGCATCTTTCACAGGGAAACCCACTGCATCTTTCACAGGGAAACCCACTGCATCTTTCACAGGGAAACCAACTGCATCTTTCACAGGGAAACCCACTGCATCTTTCACAGGCAAACCCACTGCATCTTTCACAGGGAAACCCACTGCATCTTTCACAGGGAAACCCACTGCATCTTTCACACGGAAACCCACTGCATCTTAAACAGGGAAACCCACTGCATCTTTTACAGGGAAACCCACTGCATCTTTCACACGGAAACCCACTGCATCTTTCACAGGGAAACCCACTGTATCCAGCACAGGGAAACCCACGTATCAAGTGCAGGGAAAGCCACCGTATCCAGCACAGAGGAACTCACTGTATCCAGTGCAGGAAACCCATCATATCCCGTGCAGGGAAACCCACCACATCCAGTGCAGGGAAACCCAGCATATCCAGTGCAGGGAAACCCAATGTATCCAGCACAGAGAAACCCACCATGTCCAGCACTTAGCGACCCACCGTATCCAGCACAGGGAAACCCAATGTATCCAGCGCATGGGAACCCACCATTTCCAGTGCAGGGAAACCCACCATTTCCAGTGCAGGGAAACACTCTGTAACCAGCACAGGAATACCTACCGTATCCAGTACAGGGAAATCCACCGTATCCGGCACAGGGACACACACCGTAACCGGCAGAGGGAAACAGACCGTATCCGGAACAGGGCAACACACTGTATCCGGAACAGGGAAACACACCGTATCTGGCACAGGGAAACACACCGTATCCGGCACAGGGAAACACACCGTATCCGGCACAGGGAAACACACCGTATCCGGCACCGGGAAACAAACTGTATCCGGCACAGGGAAACACACTGTATCCGGCACAGGGAAACACAATGTATCCGGCACAGGGAAACACACTGTATCCGGCATATGAAAACACAGTGTATCCAGCACAGAGAAACCCATTATATTCAGGGCAGAGAAACCCACCGTATCCAGCACAGGGAAATACACTGTATCCTGCACAGGGAAAGACACCGTATCCGGCACAGGGAAACACAGCGTATCCGGCATAGGAAAACACACAGTATCCGGCATAGGAAAAAACACTGTATCCGGCACAAGGAAACCCATTATATTCAGGGCAGAGAAACCAACCGTATCCAGCACAAGCAAATCCACTGTATCCGGTAAAGAGAAATCCACTGTATCCGGCACAGGGAAACACACTGTATCCGGCACAGGGAAACACACTGTATCCAGCGCAGGGAAACCCACGTATCAAGTGCAGGGAAAGTCACCGTATTCGGCACAGAGGAACTCACTGTATCCAGTGCAGGAACCCACCATATCCAGTACAGGGAAATCCACCGTATCCGGCACAGGGAAATCCACCATATCCAGAACAGGGAAACAGACCGTGTCAGGCACAGGGAAACACACCGTGTCCGGCTCAGGGAAACACACCGTGTCCGGCTCAGGGAAACACACCGTGTCCGGCACAGGGAAACACACCGTGTCCGGCACAGGGAAACACACCGTGTCCGGCACAGGGAAACACACCGTGTCCGGCACAGGGAAACACACCGTATCCGGCACAGGGAAACACACCGTATCTGGCACAGGGAAACACACCGTGTCCGGCACAGGGAAACACACCGTGTCCGGCACAGGGAAACACACCGTGTCCGGCACAGGGAAACACACCGTGTCCGGCACAGGGAAACACACCGTGTCCGGCACAGGGAAACACACCGTGTCCGGCACAGGGAAACACACCGTGTCCGGCACAGGGAAACACACCGTGTCCGGCACAGGGAAACACACCGTATCCGGCACATGGAAACACACCGTATCCGGCACAGGGAAACACACCGTATCCGGCACAGGGAAACACACCATATCCGGCACAGGGAAACACACTGTAACCGGCACAGGGAAACCCAAAGTATCCAGCACAGGGAAACCCACTGTATCCAGCACAGGGAAACCCACTGCATCTTTCACAGGGAAACCCACTGCATCTTTCACAGGGAAACCCACTGCATCTTTCACAGGGAAACCCACTGCATCTTTCACAGGGAAACCCACTGCATCTTTCACAGGGAAACCCACTGCATCTTTCACAGGGAAACCAACTGCATCTTTCACAGGGAAACCCACTGCATCTTTCACAGGCAAACCCACTGCATCTTTCACAGGGAAACCCACTGCATCTTTAACAGGGAAACCCACTGCATCTTTCACACGGAAACCCACTGCATCTTAAACAGGGAAACCCACTGCATCTTTTACAGGGAAACCCACTGCATCTTTCACACGGAAACCCACTGCATCTTTCACAGGGAAACCCACTGTATCCAGCACAGGGAAACCCACGTATCAAGTGCAGGGAAAGCCACCGTATCCAGCACAGAGGAACTCACTGTATCCAGTGCAGGAAACCCATCATATCCCGTGCAGGGAAACCCACCACATCCAGTGCAGGGAAACCCAACATATCCAGTGCAGGGAAACCCAATGTATCCAGCACAGAGAAACCCACCATGTCCAGCACTTAGCGACCCACCGTATCCAGCACAGGGAAACCCAATGTATCCAGCGCATGGGAACCCACCATTTCCAGTGCAGGGAAACCCACCATTTCCAGTGCAGGGAAACACTCTGTAACCAGCACAGGAATACCTACCGTATCCAGTACAGGGAAATCCACCGTATCCGGCACAGGGACACACACCGTAACCGGCAGAGGGAAACAGACTGTATCCGGAACAGGGCAACACACTGTATCTGGCACAGGGAAACACACCGTATCCGGCACAGGGAAACACACCCTATCCGGCACAGGGAAACACACCCTATCCGGCACAGGGAAACACACCGTATCCGGCACAGGGAAACACACCGTATCCGGCACAGGGAAACACACCGTATCCGGCACAGGGAAACACACTGTATCCGGCACAGGGAAACACACAGTATCCGGCAGAGGGAAACACACAGTATCCGGCACAGGGAAACACACCGTATCCGGCACAGGGAAACACACCGTATCCGGCACAGGGAAACACACCGTAGCCGGCACAGGGAAACACACCGTAGCTGGCACAGGGAAACACACCTTATCCAGCACAGGGAAACACACCGTATCCGGCACAGGGAAACACACCGTATCCGGCACAGGGAAACACACCGTATCCGGCACAGGGAAACACACCGTATCCAGCACTGGGAAACACACTGTATCCAGCACAGGAAAACACACCGTATCCGGCACAGGGAAACACAGCGTATCCGGCATAGGAAAACACACAGTATCCGGCATAGGAAAAAACACTGTATCCGGCACAAGGAAACCCATTATATTCAGGGCAGAGAAACCAACCGTATCCAGCACAAGCAAATCCACTGTATCCGGTACAGGGAAATCCACTGTATCCGGCACAGGGAAACACACTGTATCCGGCACAGGGAAACACACTGTATCCAGCGCAGGGAAACCCACGTATCAAGTGCAGGGAAAGTCACCGTATTCGGCACAGAGGAACTCACTGTATCCAGTGCAGGAACCCACCATATCCAGTACAGGGAAATCCACCGTATCCGGCACAGGGAAATCCACCATATCCAGAACAGGGAAACAGACCGTGTCAGGCACAGGGAAACACACCGTGTCCGGCTCAGGGAAACACACCGTGTCCGGCACAGGGAAACACACCATGTCCGGCACAGGGAAACACACCGTGTCCGGCACAGGGAAACACACCGTGTCCGGCACAGGGAAACACACCGTGTCCGGCACAGGGAAACACACCGTATCCGGCACAGGGAAACACACTGTATCCGGCACAGGGAAACACACCGTGTCTGGCACAGGGAAACACACCGTGTCCGGCACAGGGAAACACACCGTGTCTGGCACAGGGAAACACACCGTGTCCGGCACAGGGAAACACACCTAGTCCGGCACAGGGAAACACACCGTATCCGGCATAGGGAAACACACTGTATCCGGCACAGGGAAACACACCGTATCCGGCACAGGGAAACACACCGTATCCGGCACAGGGAAACACACTGTATCCGGCACAGGGAAACCCAAAGTATCCATCACAGGGAAACCCACTGCATCTTTCACAGGGAAACCCACTGCATCTTTCACAGGGAAACCCACTGCATCTTTCACAGGGAAACCCACTGCATCTTTCACAGGGAAACCCACTGCATCTTTCACAGGGAAACCAACTGCATCTTTCACAGGGAAACCCACTGCATCTTTCACAGGCAAACCCACTGCATCTTTCACAGGGAAACCCACTGCATCTTTCACATGGAAACCCACTGCATCTTTCACACGGAAACCCACTGCATCTTAAACAGGGAAACCCACTGCATCTTTTACAGGGAAACCCACTGCATCTTTCACACGGAAACCCACTGCATCTTTCACAGGGAAACCCACTGTATCCAGCACAGGGAAACCCACGTATCAAGTGCAGGGAAAGCCACCGTATCCAGCACAGAGGAACTCACTGTATCCAGTGCAGGAAACCCATCATATCCCGTGCAGGGAAACCCACCACATCCAGTGCAGGGAAACCCAGCATATCCAGTGCAGGGAAACCCAACGTATCCAGTGCAGGGAAACCCAATGTATCCAGCACAGAGAAACCCACCATGTCCAGCACTTAGCGACCCACCGTATCCAGCACAGGGAAACCCAATGTATCCAGCGCATGGGAACCCACCATTTCCAGTGCAGGGAAACCCACCATTTCCAGTGCAGGGAAACACTCTGTAACCAGCACAGGAATACCTACCGTATCCAGTACAGGGAAATCCACCGTATCCGGCACAGGGACACACACCGTAACCGGCAGATGGAAACAGACTGTATCCGGAACAGGGCAACACACTGTATCCGGCACAGGGAAACACACCGTATCCGGCACAGGGAAACACACCATATCCGGCACAGGGAAACACACCATATCCGGCACAGGGAAACACACTGTATCCGGCACATGGAAACACACTGTATCCGGCACAGGGAAACACACTGTATCCGGCACAGGGAAACACACTGTATCCGGCATATGAAAACACAGTGTATCCAGCACAGAGAAACCCATTATATTCAGGGCAGAGAAACCCACCGTATCCAGCACAAGGAAATCCACTGTATCCTGCACAGGGAAACACACTGTATCCGGCACAGGGAAACACACTGTATCCGGCACAGGGAAACACACTGTATCCGGCACAGGGAAACACACTGTATCCGGCACAGGGAAACACACTGTATCCGGCACAGGGAAACACACTGTATCCGGCACAGGGAAACACACCGTATCCGGCACAGGGAAACACACCGTATCCGGCACAGGGAAACACACCGTATCCGGCACAGGGAAACACACTGTATCCGGCACAGGGAAACACACTGTATCCGGCACAAGGAAACACACTGTATCCGGCACAAGGAAACACACTGTATCCGGCACAGATAAACCAATTATATTCAGGGCAGGTAAAACGATTATATTCAGGGCAGAGTAACCCATGGTATCCAGCAAAGAGAATTACACTGTATCCAGCACACGGAAATCCACTCTGTCCTGCACTGGGAAACCCACAGTATCCAGTGCAGGGGAACCCACCATTTCCAGAATTGGGAAACACACTGTATCTGGCACAGGGAAACACACTGTATCCGGCACAGGGAAACACACTGTATCCGGCACAGGGAAACACACTGTATCCGGCACAGGGAAACACACTGTATCCGGCACAGGGAAACACACTGTATCCGGCACAGAGAAACCCATTATATTCAGGGCAGAGAAACCCACCGTATCCTGCACAAGGAAATCCACTGTATCCGGCACAGGGAAACACACTGTATCCGGCACAAGGCAACACACTGTATCCGGCACAAGAAAACACACGGTATCCGGCACAAGGAAACACACCGTAGCCGGCACAGGGAAACACACCTTATCCGGCACAGGGAAACATACCGTATCCGGCACAGGGAAACACACCGTATCCGGCACAGGGAAACACACCGTATCCGGCACTGGGAAACACACTGTATCCAGCACAGGAAAACACACCGTATCCGGCACAGGGAAACACAGCGTATCCGGCATAGGAAAACACACAGTATCCGGCATAGGAAAAAACACTGTATCCGGCACAAGGAAACCCATTATATTCAGGGCAGAGAAACCAACCATATCCAGCACAAGCAAATCCACTGTATCCGGTACAGGGAAATCCACTGTATCCAGCACAGGGAAACACACTGTATCCGGCACAGGGAAGCACACTGTATCCGGCACAGGGAAACACACTGTATCCGGCACAGGGAAACACACTGTATCCGGCACAGGGAAACACACTGTATCCGGCACAGGGAAACACACTGTATCCGGCACAGGGAAACCCATTATATTCAGGGCAGAGCAACCCACCGTATCCAGCAAAGGGAAATACACTTTATCCGGCACAGGGAAACACACTGTTTCCTGCACAGGGAAACACACTGTATCCGGCACAGGGATACACACTGAATCCGGCACAGGGTAACACACTGTATCCGGCACAGGGAAACACACTCTATCCGGCACAGGGAAACACACTGTATCCGGCACAGGGAAACACACCGTATCCGGCACAGGGAAACACACTGTATCCGGCACAGGGAAACACACTGTATCCGGCACAGGGAAACACACTGTATCCGGCACAAGGAAACACACTGTATCCAGCACAAGGAAACACACTGTATCCGGCACAGATAAACCAATTATATTCAGGGCAGAGAAAACGATTATATTCAGGGCAGAGTAACCCACGGTCTCTAGCAAAGAGAAATACACTGTATCCAGCACACGGAAATCCACTCTGTCCAGCACTGGGAAATCCACAGTATCCAGTGCAGCGGCACCCACCATTTCCAGAACTGGGAAACACACTGTATCTGGCACAGGGAAACACACTGTATCCGGCACAGGGAAACACACTGTATCCGGCACAGGGAAACACACTGTATCCGGCACAGGGAAACACACTGTATCCGGCACAGGGAAACACACTGTATCCGGCACAGGGAAACACACTGTATCCGGCACAGAGAAACCCATTATATTCAGGGCAGAGAAACCCACCGTATCCTGCACAAGGAAATCCACAGTATCCGGCACAGGGAAACACACTGTATCCGGCACAAGGCAACACACTGTATCCGGCACAAGAAAACACACGGTATCCGGCACAAGGAAACACACCGTAGCCGGCACAGGGAAACACACCTTATCCGGCACAGGGAAACATACCGTATCCGGCAGAGGGAAACACACCGTATCCGGCACAGGGAAACACACCGTATCCGGCACAGGGAAACACACCGTATCCAGCACAGGGAAACACACTGTATCCAGCACAGGAAAACACACCGTATCCGGCACAGGGAAACACAGCGTATCCGGCATAGGAAAACACACAGTATCCGGCATAGGAAAAAACACTGTATCCGGCACAAGGAAACCCATTATATTCAGGGCAGAGAAACCAACCGTATCCAGCACAAGCAAATCCACTGTATCCGGTACAGGGAAATCCACTGTATCCGGCACAGGGAAACACACTGTATCCGGCACAGGGAAACACACTGTATCCGGCACAGGGAAACACACTGTATCCGGCACAGGGAAACACACTGTATCCGGCACAGGGAAACACACTGTATCCGGCACAGGGAAACACACTGTATCCGGCACAGGGAAACACACTGTATCCGGCACAGGGAAACCCATTATATTCAGGGCAGAGCAACCCACCGTATCCAGCAAAGGGAAATACACTTTATCCGGCACAGGGAAACACACTGTTTCCTGCACAGGGAAACACACTGTATCCGGCACAGGGATACACACTGTATCCGGCACAGGGATACACACTGAATCCGGCACAGGGATACACACTGAATCCGGCACAGGGTAACACACTGTATCCGGCACAGGGTAACACACTGTATCCGGCACAGGGAAACACACTGTATCCGGCACAGGGAAACACACTGTATCCGGCACAGGGAAACACACTGTATCCGGCACAGGGAAACACACTGTATCCGGCATATGAAAACACAGTGTATCCAGCACAGAGAAACCCATTATATTGAGGGCAGAGAAACCCACCGTATCCAGCACAAGGAAATCCACTGTATCCTGCACAAGGAAATCCACTGTATCCTGCACAGGGAAACACACTGTATCCAGCACAGGGAAACACACTGTATCCGGCACAGGGAAACACACTGTATCCGGCACAGGGAAACACACTGTATCCGGCACAGGGAAACACACTGTATCCGGCACAGGGAAACACACTGTATCCGGCACAGGGAAACACACCGTATCCGGCACAGGGAAACACACCGTATCCGGCACAGGGAAACACACTGTATCCGGCACAGGGAAACACACTGTATCCGGCACAGGGAAACACACTGTATCCGGCACAAGGAAACACACTGTATCCGGCACAAGGAAACACACTGTATCCGGCACAGATAAACCAATTATATTCAGGGCAGAGAAAACGATTATATTCAGGGCAGAGTAACCCACGGTATCCAGCAAAGAGAAATACACTGTATCCAGCACACGGAAATCCACTCTGTCCTGCACTGGGAAACCCACAGTATCCAGTGCAGGGGAACCCACCATTTCCAGAATTGGGAAACACACTGTATCTGGCACAGGGAAACACACTGTATCCGGCACAGGGAAACACACTGTATCCGGCACAGGGAAACACACTGTATCCGGCACAGGGAAACACACTGTATCCGGCACAGGGAAACACACTGTATCCGGCACAGGGAAACACACTGTATCCGGCACAGAGAAACCCATTATATTCAGGGCAGAGAAACCCACCGTATCCTGCACAAGGAAATCCACTGTATCCGGCACAGGGAAACACACTGTATCCGGCACAAGGCAACACACTGTATCCGGCACAAGAAAACACACGGTATCCGGCACAAGGAAACACACCGTAGCCGGCACAGGGAAACACACCTTATCCGGCACAGGGAAACATACCGTATCCGGCACAGTGAAACACACCGTATCCGGCACAGGGAAACACACCGTATCCGGCACAGGGAAACACACCGTATCCAGCACAGGGAAACACACTGTATCCAGCACAGGAAAACACACCGCATCCGGCACAGGGAAACACAGCGTATCCGGCACAGGGAAACACACAGTATCCGGCATAGGAAAAAACACTGTATCCGGCACAAGGAAACCCATTATATTCAGGGCAGAGAAACCAACCGTATCCGGTACAGGGAAATCCACTGTATCCGGCACAGGGAAACACACTGTATCCGGCACAGGGAAACACACTGTATCCAGCGCAGGGAAACCCACGTATCAAGTGCAGGGAAAGTCACCGTATTCGGCACAGAGGAACTCACTGTATCCAGTGCAGGAACCCACCATATCCAGTACAGGGAAATCCACCGTATCCGGCACAGGGAAATCCACCATATCCAGAACAGGGAAACAGACCGTGTCAGGCACAGGGAAACACACCGTGTCCGGCTCAGGGAAACACACCGTGTCCGGCACAGGGAAACACACCATGTCCGGCACAGGGAAACACACCGTGTCCGGCACAGGGAAACACACCGTGTCCGGCACAGGGAAACACACCGTGTCCGGCACAGGGAAACACACCGTATCCGGCACAGGGAAACACACCGTATCCGGCACAGGGAAACACACCGTGTCCGGCACAGGGAAACACACCGTGTCCGGCACAGGGAAACACACCGTGTCTGGCACAGGGAAACACACCGTGTCCGACACAGGGAAACACACCTAGTCCGGCACAGGGAAACACACCGTATCCGGCACAGGGAAACACACTGTATCCGGCACAGGGAAACACACCGTATCCGGCACAGGGAAACACACCGTATCCGGCACAGGGAAACACACTGTATCCGGCACAGGGAAACCCAAAGTATCCATCACAGGGAAACCCACTGCATCTTTCACAGGGAAACCCACTGCATCTTTCACAGGGAAACCCACTGCATCTTTCACAGGGAAACCCACTGCATCTTTCACAGGGAAACCCACTGCATCTTTCACAGGGAAACCAACTGCATCTTTCACAGGGAAACCCACTGCATCTTTCACAGGCAAACCCACTGCATCTTTCACAGGGAAACCCACTGCATCTTTCACAGGGAAACCCACTGCATCTTTCACACGGAAACCCACTGCATCTTAAACAGGGAAACCCACTGCATCTTTTACAGGGAAACCCACTGCATCTTTCACACGGAAACCCACTGCATCTTTCACAGGGAAACCCACTGTATCCAGCACAGGGAAACACACTGTATCCGGCACAAGGAAACACACTGTATCCGGCACAAGGAAACACACTGTATCCGGCACAGATAAACCAATTATATTCAGGGCAGAGAAAACGATTATATTCAGGGCAGAGTAACCCACGGTATCCAGCAAAGAGAATTACACTGTATCCAGCACACGGAAATCCACTCTGTCCTGCACTGGGAAACCCACAGTATCCAGTGCAGGGGAACCCACCATTTCCAGAATTGGGAAACACACTGTATCTGGCACAGGGAAACACACTGTATCCGGCACAGGGAAACACACTGTATCCGGCACAGGGAAACACACTGTATCCGGCACAGGGAAACACACTGTATCCGGCACAGAGAAACCCATTATATTCAGGGCAGAGAAACCCACCGTATCCTGCACAAGGAAATCCACTGTATCCGGCACAGGGAAACACACTGTATCCGGCACAAGGCAACACACTGTATCCGGCACAAGAAAACACACGGTATCCGGCACAAGGAAACACACCGTAGCCGGCACAGGGAAATACACCTTATCCGGCACAGGGAAACATACCGTATCCGGCACAGTGAAACACACCGTATCCGGCACAGGGAAACACACCGTATCCGGCACAGGGAAACACACCGTATCCAGCACAGGGAAACACACTGTATCCAGCACAGGAAAACACACCGCATCCGGCACAGGGAAACACAGCGTATCCGGCACAGGGAAACACACAGTATCCGGCATAGGAAAAAACACTGTATCCGGCACAAGGAAACCCATTATATTCAGGGCAGAGAAACCAACCGTATCCGGTACAGGGAAATCCACTGTATCCGGCACAGGGAAACACACTGTATCCGGCACAGGGAAACACACTGTATCCAGCGCAGGGAAACCCACGTATCAAGTGCAGGGAAAGTCACCGTATTCGGCACAGAGGAACTCACTGTATCCAGTGCAGGAACCCACCATATCCAGTACAGGGAAATCCACCGTATCCGGCACAGGGAAATCCACCATATCCAGAACAGGGAAACAGACCGTGTCAGGCACAGGGAAACACACCGTGTCCGGCTCAGGGAAACACACCGTGTCCGGCACAGGGAAACACACCATGTCCGGCACAGGGAAACACACCGTGTCCGGCACAGGGAAACACACCGTGTCCGGCACAGGGAAACACACCGTGTCCGGCACAGGGAAACACACCGTATCCGGCACAGGGAAACACACCGTATCCGGCACAGGGAAACACACCGTGTCCGGCACAGGGAAACACACCGTGTCCGGCACAGGGAAACACACCGTGTCTGCCACAGGGAAACACACCGTGTCTGGCACAGGGAAACACACCGTGTCCGGCACAGGGAAACACACCTAGTCCGGCACAGGGAAACACACCGTATCCGGCACAGGGAAACACACTGTATCCGGCACAGGGAAACACACCGTATCCGGCACAGGGAAACACACCGTATCCGGCACAGGGAAACACACTGTATCCGGCACAGGGAAACCCAAAGTATCCATCACAGGGAAACCCACTGCATCTTTCACAGGGAAACCCACTGCATCTTTCACAGGGAAACCCACTGCATCTTTCACAGGGAAACCCACTGCATCTTTCACAGGGAAACCCACTGCATCTTTCACAGGGAAACCAACTGCATCTTTCACAGGGAAACCCACTGCATCTTTCACAGGCAAACCCACTGCATCTTTCACAGGGAAACCCACTGCATCTTTCACAGGGAAAACCCACTGCATCTTTCACACGGAAACCCACTGCATCTTAAACAGGGAAACCCACTGCATCTTTTACAGGGAAACCCACTGCATCTTTCACACGGAAACCCACTGCATCTTTCACAGGGAAACCCACTGTATCCAGCACAGGGAAACACACTGTATCCGGCACAAGGAAACACACTGTATCCGGCACAAGGAAACACACTGTATCCGGCACAGATAAACCAATTATATTCAGGGCAGAGAAAACGATTATATTCAGGGCAGAGTAACCCACGGTATCCAGCAAAGAGAATTACACTGTATCCAGCACACGGAAATCCACTCTGTCCTGCACTGGGAAACCCACAGTATCCAGTGCAGGGGAACCCACCATTTCCAGAATTGGGAAACACACTGTATCTGGCACAGGGAAACACACTGTATCCGGCACAGGGAAACACACTGTATCCGGCACAGGGAAACACACTGTATCCGGCACAGGGAAACACACTGTATCCGGCACAGGGAAACACACTGTATCCGGCACGAGAGAAACCCATTATATTCAGGGCAGAGAAACCCACCGTATCCTGCACAAGGAAATCCACTGTATCCGGCACAGGGAAACACACTGTATCCGGCACAAGGCAACACACTGTATCCGGCACAAGAAAACACACGGTATCCGGCACAAGGAAACACACCGTAGCCGGCACAGGGAAACACACCTTATCCGGCACAGGGAAACATACCGTATCCGGCACAGGGAAACACACCGTATCCGGCACAGGGAAACACACCGTATCCGGCACAGGGAAACACACCGTATCCAGCACAGGGAAACACACTGTATCCAGCACAGGAAAACACACCGTATCCGGCACAGGGAAACACAGCGTATCCGGCTCAGGGAAAACACACAGTATCCGGCATAGGAAAAAACACTGTATCCGGCACAAGGAAACCATTATATTCAGGGCAGAGAAACCAACCGTATCCGGTAAAGGGAATTCCACTGTATCTGGCACAGTGAAACACACTGTATCCGGCACAGGGAAAGCACACTGTATCCAGCGCTGGGAAACCCCACGTATCAAGTGCAGGGAAAGTCACCGTATTCGGCACAGAGGAACTCACTGTATCCAGTGCAGGAACCCACCATATCCAGTACAGGGAAATCCACCGTATCCGGCACAGGGAAATCCACCATATCCAGAACAGGGAAACAGACCGTGTCAGGCACAGGGAAACACACCGTGTCCGCTCAGGGAAACACACCGTGTCCGGCACAGGGAAACACACCATGTCCGGCACAGGGAAACACACCGTGTCCGGCACAGGGACACACACCGTGTCCGGCACAGGGAAACACACCGTGTCCGGCACAGGGAAACACACCGTATCCGGCACAGGGAAACACACCGTATCCGGCACAGGGAAACACACCGTGTCCGGCACAGGGAAACACACCGTGTCCGGCACAGGGAAACACACCGTGTCTGCCACAGGGAAACACACCGTGTCTGGCACAGGGAAACACACCGTGTCCGGCACAGGGAAACACACCTAGTCCGGCACAGGGAAACACACCGTATCCGGCACAGGGAAACACACTGTATCCGGCACAGGGAAACACACCGTATCCGGCACAGGGAAACACACCGTATCCGGCACAGGGAAACACACTGTATCCGGCACAGGGAAACCCAAAGTATCCATCACAGGGAAACCCACTGCATCTTTCACAGGGAAACCCACTGCATCTTTCACAGGGAAACCCACTGCATCTTTCACAGGGAAACCCACTGCATCTTTCACAGGGAAACCCACTGCATCTTTCACAGGGAAACCAACTGCATCTTTCACAGGGAAACCCACTGCATCTTTCACAGGCAAACCCACTGCATCTTTCACAGGGAAACCCACTGCATCTTTCACAGGGAAACCCACTGCATCTTTCACACGGAAACCCACTGCATCTTAAACAGGGAAACCCACTGCATCTTTTACAGGGAAACCCACTGCATCTTTCACACGGAAACCCACTGCATCTTTCACAGGGAAACCCACTGTATCCAGCACAGGGAAACACACTGTATCCGGCACAAGGAAACACACTGTATCCGGCACAAGGAAACACACTGTATCCGGCACAGATAAACCAATTATATTCAGGGCAGAGAAAACGATTATATTCAGGGCAGAGTAACCCACGGTATCCAGCAAAGAGAATTACACTGTATCCAGCACACGGAAATCCACTCTGTCCTGCACTGGGAAACCCACAGTATCCAGTGCAGGGGAACCCACCATTTCCAGAATTGGGAAACACACTGTATCTGGCACAGGGAAACACACTGTATCCGGCACAGGGAAACACACTGTATCCGGCACAGGGAAACACACTGTATCCGGCACAGGGAAACACACTGTATCCGGCACAGGGAAACACACTGTATCCGGCAGAGAGAAACCCATTATATTCAGGGCAGAGAAACCCACCGTATCCTGCACAAGGAAATCCACTGTATCCGGCACAGGGAAACACACTGTATCCGGCACAAGGCAACACACTGTATCCGGCACAAGAAAACACACGGTATCCGGCACAAGGAAACACACCGTAGCCGGCACAGGGAAACACACCTTATCCGGCACAGGGAAACATACCGTATACGGCACAGGGAAACACACCGTATCCGGCACAGGGAAACACACCGTATCCGGCACAGGGAAACACACTGTATCCAGCACAGGAAAACACACCGTATCCGGCACAGGGAAACACAGCGTATCCGGCATAGGAAAACACACAGTATCCGGCATAGGAAAAAACACTGTATCCGGCACAAGGAAACCCATTATATTGAGGGCGGAGAAACCAACCATATCCAGCACAAGCAAATCCACTGTATCCGGTACAGGGAAATCCACTGTATCCAGCACAGGGAAACACACTGTATCCGGCACAGGGAAACACACTGTATCCGGCACAGGGAAACACACTGTATCCGGCACAGGGAAACACACTGTATCCGGCACAGGGAAACACACTGTAACCGGCACAGGGAAACACACTGTATCCGGCACAGGGAAACCCATTATATTCAGGGCAGAGCAACCCACCGTATCCAGCAAAGGGAAATACACTTTATCCGGCACAGGGAAACACACTGTTTCCTGCACAGGGAAACACACTGTATCCGGCACAGGGATACACACTGAATCCGGCACAGGGTAACACACTGTATCCGGCACAGGGAAACACACCATATCCGGCACAGGGAAACACACCGTATCCAGCACAAGGAAATCCACTGTATCCTGCACAGGGAAACACACTGTATCCAGCACAGGGAAACACACTGTATCCGGCACAGGGAAACACACTGTATCCGGCACAGGGAAACACACTGTATCCGGCACAGGGAAACACACTGTATCCGGCACAGGGAAACACACTGTATCCGGCACAGGGAAACACACTGTATCCGGCACAGGGAAACACACTGTATCCGGCACAGGGAAACACACCGTATCCGGCACAGGGAAACACACCGTATCCGGCACAGGGAAACACACTGTATCCGGCACAGGGAAACACACTGTATCCGGCACAAGGAAACACACTGTATCCGGCACAAGGAAACACACTGTATCCGGCACAGATAAACCAATTATATTCAGGGCAGAGAAAACGATTATATTCAGGGCAGAGTAACCCACGGTATCCAGCAAAGAGAATTACACTGTATCCAGCACACGGAAATCCACTCTGTCCTGCACTGGGAAACCCACAGTATCCAGTGCAGGGGAACCCACCATTTCCAGAATTGGGAAACACACTGTATCTGGCACAGGGAAACACACTGTATCCGGCACAGGGAAACACACTGTATCCGGCACAGGGAAACACACTGTATCCGGCACAGGGAAACACACTGTATCCGGCACAGGGAAACACACTGTATCCGGCACAGAGAAACCCATTATATTCAGGGCAGAGAAACCCACCGTATCCTGCACAAGGAAATCCACTGTATCCGGCACAGGGAAACACACTGTATCCGGCACAAGGCAACACACTGTATCCGGCACAAGAAAACACACGGTATCCGGCACAAGGAAACACACTGTAGCCGGCACAGGGAAACACACCTTATCCGGCACAGGGAAACATACCGTATCCGGCACAGGGAAACACACCGTATCCGGCACAGGGAAACACACCGTATCCGGCAGAGGGAAACACACCGTATCCAGCACAGGGAAACACACTGTATCCAGCACAGGAAAACACACCGTATCCGGCACAGGGAAACACAACGTATCCGGCATAGGAAAACACACAGTATCCGGCATAGGAAAAAACACTGTATCCGGCACAAGGAAACCCATTATATTCAGGGCAGAGAAACCAACCATATCCAGCACAAGCAAATCCACTGTATCCGGTACAGGGAAATCCACTGTATCCAGCACAGGGAAACACACTGTATCCGGCACAGGGAAACACACTGTATCCGGCACAGGGAAACACACTGTATCCGGCACAGGGAAACACACTGTATCCGGCACAGGGAAACACACTGTATCCGGCACAGGGAAACACACTGTATCCGGCACAGGGAAACCCATTATATTCAGGGCAGAGCAACCCACCGTATCCAGCAAAGGGAAATACACTTTATCCGGCACAGGGAAACACACTGTTTCCTGCACAGGGAAACACACTGTATCCGGCACAGGGATACACACTGAATCCGGCACAGGGTAACACACTGTATCCGGCACAGGGAAACACACTCTATCCGGCACAGGGAAACACACTGTATCCGGCACAGGGAAACACACCGTATCTGGCACAGGGAAACACACTGTATCCGGCACAGGGAAACACACTGTATCCGGCACAGGGAAACACACTGTATCCGGCACAAGGATACACACTGTATCCAGCACAAGGAAACACACTGTATCCGGCACAGATAAACCAATTATATTCAGGGCAGAGAAAACGATTATATTCAGGGCAGAGTAACCCACGGTCTCTAGCAAAGAGAAATACACTGTATCCAGCACACGGAAATCCACTCTGTCCAGCACTGGGAAATCCACAGTATCCAGTGCAGCGGCACCCACCATTTCCAGAACTGGGAAACACACTGTATCTGGCACAGGGAAACACACTGTATCCGGCACAGGGAAACACACTGTATCCGGCACAGGGAAACACACTGTATCCGGCACAGGGAAACACACTGTATCCGGCACAGGGAAACACACTGTATCCGGCACAGGGAAACACACTGTATCCGGCACAGAGAAACCCATTATATTCAGGGCAGAGAAACCCACCGTATCCTGCACAAGGAAATCCACAGTATCCGGCACAGGGAAACACACTGTATCCGGCACAAGGCAACACACTGTATCCGGCACAAGAAAACACACGGTATCCGGCACAAGGAAACACACCGTAGCCGGCACAGGGAAACACACCTTATCCGGCACAGGGAAACATACCGTATCCGGCAGAGGGAAACACACCGTATCCGGCACAGGGAAACACACCGTATCCGGCACAGGGAAACACACCGTATCCAGCACAGGGAAACACACTGTATCCAGCACAGGAAAACACACCGTATCCGGCACAGGGAAACACAGCGTATCCGGCATAGGAAAACACACAGTATCCGGCATAGGAAAAAACACTGTATCCGGCACAAGGAAACCCATTATATTCAGGGCAGAGAAACCAACCGTATCCAGCACAAGCAAATCCACTGTATCCGGTACAGGGAAATCCACTGTATCCGGCACAGGGAAACACACTGTAT
This sequence comes from Carcharodon carcharias, assembly GCF_017639515.1. Lineage (NCBI taxonomy): Eukaryota > Metazoa > Chordata > Chondrichthyes > Lamniformes > Lamnidae > Carcharodon > Carcharodon carcharias. The sequence continues at coordinate 113,893,011 of NC_054486.1, forward strand.
CCGGCACAGGGAAACACACTGTATCCGGCACAGGGAAACACACTGTATCCGGCACAGGGAAACACACTGTATCCGGCACAGGGAGACACACTGTATCCGGCACAGGGAAACACACTGTATCCGGCACAGGGAAACACACTGTATCCGGCACAGGGAAACACACTGTATCCGGCACAGGGAAACCCATTATATTCAGGGCAGAGCAACCCACCGTATCCAGCAAAGGGAAATACACTTTATCCGGCACAGGGAAACACACTGTTTCCTGCACAGGGAAACACACTGTATCCGGCACAGGGATACACACTGAATCCGGCACAGGGATACACACTGAATCCGGCACAGGGATACACACTGAATCCGGCACAGGGTAACACACTGTATCCGGCACAGGGTAACACACTGTATCCGGCACAGGGAAACACACTGTATCCGGCACAGGGATACACACTGAATCCGGCACAGGGATACACACTGAATCCGGCACAGGGATACACACTGAATCCGGCACAGGGTAACACACTGTATCCGGCACAGGGTAACACACTGTATCCGGCACAGGGAAACACACTGTATCCGGCACAGGGAAACACACTGTATCCGGCACAGGGAAACACACTGTATCCGGCACAGGGAAACACACTGTATCCGGCACAGGGAAACACACTGTATCCGGCATATGAAAACACAGTGTATCCAGCACAGAGAAATCCATTATATTCAGGGCAGAGAAACCCACCGTATCCAGCACAAGGAAATCCACTGTATCCTGCACAAGGAAATCCACTGTATCCTGCACAGGGAAACACACTGTATCCGGCACAGGGAAACACACTGTATCCGGCACAGGGAAACACACTGTATCCGGCACAGGGAAACACACTGTATCCGGCACAGGGAAACACACTGTATCCGGCACAGGGAAACACACTGTATCCGGCACAGGGAAACACACCGTATCCGGCACAGGGAAACACACCGTATCCGGCACAGGGAAACACACTGTATCCGGCACAGGGAAACACACTGTATCCGGCACAAGGAAACACACTGTATCCGGCACAAGGAAACACACTGTATCCGGCACAGATAAACCAATTATATTCAGGGCAGAGAAAACGATTATATTCAGGGCAGAGTAACCCACGGTATCCAGCAAAGAGAAATACACTGTATCCAGCACACGGAAATCCACTCTGTCCTGCACTGGGAAAACCACAGTATCCAGTGCAGGGGAACCCACCATTTCCAGAATTGGGAAACACACTGTATCCGGCACAGGGAAACACACTGTATCCGGCACAGGGAAACACACTGTATCCGGCACAGGGAAACACACTGTATCCGGCACAGGGAAACACACTGTATCCGGCACAGAGAAACCCATTATATTCAGGGCAGAGAAACCCACCGTATCCTGCACAAGGAAATCCACTGTATCCGGCACAGGGAAACACACTGTATCCGGCACAAGGCAACACACTGTATCCGGCACAAGAAAACACACGGTATCCGGCACAAGGAAACACACCGTAGCCGGCACAGGGAAACACACCTTATCCGGCACAGGGAAACATACCGTATCCGGCACAGTGAAACACACCGTATCCGGCACAGGGAAACACACCGTATAAGGCACAGGGAAACACACCGTATCCAGCACAGGGAAACACACTGTATCCAGCACAGAAAAACACACCGTATCCGGCACAGGGAAACACAGCGTATCCGGCACAGGGAAACACACAGTATCCGGCATAGGAAAAAACACTGTATCCGGCACAAGGAAACCCATTATATTCAGGGCAGAGAAACCAACCGTATCCGGTACAGGGAAATCCACTGTATCCGGCACAGGGAAACACACTGTATCCGGCACAGGGAAACACACTGTATCCGGCACAGGGAAACACACTGTATCCGGCACAGGGAAACACACTGTATCCGGCACAGGGAAACACACTGTATCCGGCACAGGGAAACACACTGTATCCGGCACAGGGAAACACACTGTATCCGGCACAGGGAAACACACTGTATCCGGCACAAGGAAACACACTGTATCCAGCACAAGGAAACACACTGTATCCGGCACGGATAAACCAATTATATTCAGGGCAGAGAAAACGATTATATTCAGGGCAGAGTAACCCACGGTCTCTAGCAAAGAGAAATACACTGTATCCAGCACACGGAAATCCACTCTGTCCAGCACTGGGAAATCCACAGTATCCAGTGCAGCGGCACCCACCATTTCCAGAACTGGGAAACACACTGTATCTGGCACAGGGAAACACACTGTATCCGGCACAGGGAAACACACTGTATCCGGCACAGGGAAACACACTGTATCCGGCACAGGGAAACACACTGTATCCGGCACAGGGAAACACACTGTATCCGGCACAGAGAAACCCATTATATTCAGGGCAGAGAAACCCACCGTATCCTGCACAAGGAAATCCACAGTATCCGGCACAGGGAAACACACTGTATCCGGCACAAGGCAACACACTGTATCCGGCACAAGAAAACACATGGTATCCGGCACAAGGAAACACACCGTAGCCGGCACAGGGAAACACACCTTATCCGGCACAGGGAAACATACCGTATCCGGCACAGGGAAACACACCGTATCCGGCACAGGGAAACACACCGTATCCGGCACCGGGAAACACACCGTATCCAGCACAGGGAAACACACTGTATCCAGCACAGGAAAACACACCGTATCCGGCACAGGGAAACACAGCGTATCCGGCATAGGAAAACACACAGTATCCGGCATAGGAAAAAAACACTGTATCCGGCACAAGGAAACCCATTATATTCAGGGCAGAGAAACCAACCGTATCCAGCACAAGCAAATCCACTGTATCCGGTACAGGGAAATCCACTGTATCCGGCACAGGGAAACACACTGTATCCGGCACAGGGAAACACACTGTATCCGGCACAGGGAAACACACTGTATCCGGCACAGGGAAACACACTGTATCCGGCACAGGGAAACACACTGTATCCGGCACAGGGAAACACACTGTATCCGGCACAGGGAAACACACTGTATCCGGCACAGGGAAACCCATTATATTCAGGGCAGAGCAACCCACCGTATCCAGCAAAGGGAAATACACTTTATCCGGCACAGGGAAACACACTGTTTCCTGCACAGGGAAACACACTGTATCCGGCACAGGGATACACACTGAATCCGGCACAGGGATACACACTGAATCCGGCACAGGGATACACACTGAATCCGGCACAGGGTAACACACTGTATCCGGCACAGGGTAACACACTGTATCCGGCACAGGGAAACACACTGTATCCGGCACAGGGAAACACACTGTATCCGGCACAGGGAAACACACTGTATCCGGCACAGGGAAACACACTGTATCCGGCATATGAAAACACAGTGTATCCAGCACAGAGAAACCCATTATATTGAGGGCAGAGAAACCCACCGTATCCAGCACAAGGAAATCCACTGTATCCTGCACAAGGAAATCCACTGTATCCTGCACAGGGAAACACACTGTATCCGGCACAGGGAAACACACTGTATCCGGCACAGGGAAACACACTGTATCCGGCACAGGGAAACACACTGTATCCGGCACAGGGAAACACACTGTATCCGGCACAGGGAAACACACTGTATCCGGCACAGGGAAACACACCGTATCCGGCACAGGGAAACACACCGTATCCGGCACAGGGAAACACACTGTATCCGGCACAGGGAAACACACTGTATCCGGCACAGGGAAACACACTGTATCCGGCACAAGGAAACACACTGTATCCGGCACAAGGAAACACACTGTATCCGGCACAGGGAAACACACTGTATCCGGCACAGGGAAACACACTGTATCCGGCACAGGGAAACACACTGTATCCGGCACAGGGAAACACACTGTATCCGGCACAGGGAAACACACTGTATCCGGCACAGGGAAACCCATTATATTCAGGGCAGAGCAACCCACCGTATCCAGCAAAGGGAAATACACTTTATCCGGCACAGGGAAACACACTGTTTCCTGCACAGGGAAACACACTGTATCCGGCACAGGGATACACACTGAATCCGGCACAGGGATACACACTGAATCCGGCACAGGGATACACACTGAATCCGGCACAGGGTAACACACTGTATCCGGCACAGGGTAACACACTGTATCCGGCACAGGGAAACACACTGTATCCGGCACAGGGAAACACACTGTATCCGGCACAGGGAAACTCACTGTATCCGGCACAGGGAAACACACTGTATCCGGCATATGAAAACACAGTGTATCCAGCACAGAGAAACCCATTATATTCAGGGCAGAGAAACCCACCGTATCCAGCACAAGGAAATCCACTGTATCCTGCACAAGGAAATCCACTGTATCCTGCACAGGGAAACACACTGTATCCGGCACAGGGAAACACACTGTATCCGGCACAGGGAAACACACTGTATCCGGCACAGGGAAACACACTGTATCCGGCACAGGGAAACACACTGTATCCGGCACAGGGAAACACACCGTATCCGGCACAGGGAAACACACCGTATCCGGCACAGGGAAACACACTGTATCCGGCACAGGGAAACACACTGTATCCGGCACAGGGAAACACACTGTATCCGGCACAAGGAAACACACTGTATCCGGCACAAGGAAACACACTGTATCCGGCACAGATAAACCAATTATATTCAGGGCAGAGAAAACGATTATATTCAGGGCAGAGTAACCCACGGTATCCAGCAAAGAGAAATACACTGTATCCAGCACACGGAAATCCACTCTGTCCTGCACTGGGAAACCCACAGTATCCAGTGCAGGGGAACCCACCATTTCCAGAATTGGGAAACACACTGTATCTGGCACAGGGAAACACACTGTATCCGGCACAGGGAAACACACTGTATCCGGCACAGGGAAACACACTGTATCCGGCACAGGGAAACACACTGTATCCGGCACAGGGAAACACACAGTATCCGGCACAGAGAAACCCATTATATTCAGGGCAGAGAAACCCACCGTATCCTGCACAAGGAAATCCACTGTATCCGGCACAGGGAAACACACTGTATCCGGCACAAGGCAACACACTGTATCCGGCACAAGAAAACACACGGTATCCGGCACAAGGAAACACACCGTAGCCGGCACAGGGAAACACACCTTATCCGGCACAGGGAAACATACCGTATCCGGCACAGTGAAACACACCGTATCCGGCACAGGGAAACACACCGTATCCGGCACAGGGAAACACACCGTATCCAGCACAGGGAAACACACTGTATCCAGCACAGGAAAACACACCGTATCCGGCACAGGGAAACACAGCGTATCCGGCACAGGGAAACACACAGTATCCGGCATAGGAAAAAACACTGTATCCGGCACAAGGAAACCCATTATATTCAGGGCAGAGAAACCAACCGTATCCGGTACAGGGAAATCCACTGTATCCGGCACAGGGGAACACACTGTATCCGGCACAGGGAAACACACTGTATCCGGCACAGGGAAACACACTGTATCCGGCACAGGGAAACACACTGTATCCGGCACAGGGAAACACACTGTATCCGGCACAGGGAAACCCATTATATTCAGGGCAGAGCAACCCACCGTATCCAGCAAAGGGAAATACACTTTATCCGGCACAGGGAAACACACTGTTTCCTGCACAGGGAAACACACTGTATCCGGCACAGGGATACACACTGAATCCGGCACAGGGATACACACTGAATCCGGCACAGGGATACACACTGAATCCGGCACAGGGTAACACACTGTATCCGGCACAGGGTAACACACTGTATCCGGCACAGGGAAACACACTGTATCCGGCACAGGGAAACACACTGTATCCGGCACAGGGAAACACACTGTATCCGGCACAGGGAAACACACTGTATCCGGCACAGGGAAACACACTGTATCCGGCACAGGGAAACACACTGTAACCGGCACAGGGAAACCCAAATTTTCCGGCAGAGGGACAGCCAAATTATCCAGCACAGGGAAACCCACTGCATCTTTCACAGGGAAACCCACTGCATCTTTCACAGGGAAACCCACTGCATCTTTCACAGGGAAACCCACTGCATCTTTCACAGAGAAACCCACTGCATCTTTCACAGAGAAACCCACTGCATCTTTCACAGGGAAACCCACTGCATCTTTCACAGGGAAACCCACTGTATCCAGCGCAGGGAAACCCACGTATCAAGTGCAGGGAAAGTCACCGTATTTGGCACAGAGGAACTCACTGTATCCAGTGCAGGAACCCACCATATCCAGTACATGGAAATCCACCGTATCCGGCACAGGGAAATCCACCATATCCAGAACAGGGAAACAGACCGTGTCAGGCACAGGGAAACACACCGTGTCCTGCTCAGGGAAACACACCGTGTCCGGCACAGGGAAACACACCGTGTCCGGCACAGGGAAACACACCGTGTCCGGCACAGGGAAACACACCGTGTCCGGCACAGGGAAACACACGGTATCCGGCACAGGGAAACACACCGTGTCCGGCACAGGGAAACACACCGTGTCCGGCACAGGGAAACACACCGTGTCCGGCACAGGGAAACACACCGTGTCCGGCACAGGGAAACACACCGTGTCCGGCACAGGGAAACACACTGTATCCGGCACAGGAAAACACACCGTATCCGGCACAGGGAAACACAGCGTATCCGGCATAGGAAAACACACCGTATCCGGCACAGGGAAACACAGCGTATCCGGCATAGGAAAACACACAGTATCCGGCATAGGAAAAAACACTGTATCCGGCACAAGGAAACCCATTATATTCAGGGCAGAGAAACCAACCGTATCCAGCACAAGCAAATCCACTGTATCCGGTACAGGGAAATCCACTGTATCCGGCACAGGGAAACACACTGTATCCGGCACAGGGAAACACACTGTATCCGGCACAGGGAAACACACTGTATCCGGCACAGGGAAACACACTGTATCCGGCACAGGGAAACACACTGTATCCGGCACAGGGAAACACACTGTATCCGGCACAGGGAAACACACTGTATCCGGCACAGGGAAACACACTGTATCCGGCACAGGGAAACCCATTATATTCAGGGCAGAGCAACCCACCGTATCCAGCAAAGGGAAATACACTTTATCCGGCACAGGGAAACACACTGTTTCCTGCACAGGGAAACACACTGTATCCGGCACAGGGATACACACTGAATCCGGCACAGGGATACACACTGAATCCGGCACAGGGATACAAACTGAATCCGGCACAGGGTAACACACTGTATCCGGCACAGGGTAACACACTGTATCCGGCACAGGGAAACACACTGTATCCGGCACAGGGAAACACACAGTATCCGGCACAGGGAAACACACTGTATCCGGCACAGGGAAACACACTGTATCCGGCACAGGGAAACACACTGTATCCGGCACAGGGAAACACACTATATCCGGCATATGAAAACACAGTGTATCCAACACAGAGAAACCCATTATATTCAGGACAGAGAAACCCACCGTATCCAGCACAAGGAAATCCACTGTATCCTGCACAGGGAAACACACTGTATCCGGCACAGGGAAACACACTGTATCCGGCACAGGGAAACACACTGTATCCGGCACATGGAAACACACTGTATCCGGCACAGGGAAACACACTGTATCCGGCACAGGGAAACACACTGTATCCGGCACAGGGAAACACACTGTATCCGGCACAGGGAAACACACCGTATCCGGCACAGGGAAAAACACTGTATCCGGCACAGGGAAACACACTGTATCCGGCACAGGGAAACACACTGTATCCGGCACAAGGAAACACACTGTATCCGGCACAAGGAAACACACTGTATCCGGCACAGATAAACCCATTATATTCAGGGCAGAGAAAACGATTATATTCAGGGCAGAGTAACCCACGGTATCCAGCAAAGAGAAATACACTGTATCCAGCACACGGAAATCCACTCTGTCCTGCACTGGGAAACCCACAGTATCCAGTGCAGGGGAACCCACCATTTCCAGAATTGGGAAACACACTGTATCTGGCACAGGGAAACACACTGTATCCGGCACAGGGAAACACACTGTATCCGGCACAGGGAAACACACTGTATCCGGCACAGGGAAACACACTGTATCCGGCACAGGGAAACACACTGTATCCGGCACAGAGAAACCCATTATATTCAGGGCAGAGAAACCCACCGTATCCTGCACAAGGAAATCCACTGTATCCGGCACAGGGAAACACACTGTATCCAGCACAAGGCAACACACTGTATCCGGCACAAGAAAACACACGGTATCCGGCACAAGGAAACACACCGTAGCCGGCACAGGGAAACACACCTTATCCGGCACAGGGAAACATACCGTATCTGGCACAGTGAAACACACCGTATCCGGCACAGGGAAACACACCGTATCCGGCACAGGGAAACACACCGTATCCAGCACAGGGAAACACACCGTATCCAGCACAGGGAAACACACTGTATCCAGCACAGGAAAACACACCGTATCCGGCACAGGGAAACACAGCGTATCCGGCACAGGGAAACACACAGTATCCGGCATAGGAAAAAACACTGTATCCGGCACAAGGAAACCCATTATATTCAGGGCAGAGAAACCAACCGTATCCGGTACAGGGAAATCCACTGTATCCGGCACAGGGAAACACACTGTATCCGGCACAGGGAAACACACTGTATCCGGCACAGGGAAACACACTGTATCCGGCACAGGGAAACACACTGTATCCGGCACAGGGAAACACACTGTATCCGGCACAGGGAAACCCATTATATTCAGGGCAGAGCAACCCACCGTATCCAGCAAAGGGAAATACACTTTATCCGGCACAGGGAAACACACTGTTTCCTGCACAGGGAAACACACTGTATCCGGCACAGGGATACACACTGAATCCGGCACAGGGATACACACTGAATCCGGCACAGGGATACACACTGAATCCGGCACAGGGTAACACACTGTATCCGGCACAGGGTAACACACTGTATCCGGCACAGGGAAACACACTGTATCCGGCACAGGGAAACACACTGTATCCGGCACAGGGAAACACACTGTATCCGGCACAGGGAAACACACTGTATCCGGCACAGGGAAACACACTGTATCCGGCACAGGGAAACACACTGTATCCGGCACAGGGAAACACACTGTAACCGGCACAGGGAAACCCAAATTTTCCGGCAGAGGGACAGCCAAATTATCCAGCACAGGGAAACCCACTGCATCTTTCACAGGGAAACCCACTGCATCTTTCACAGGGAAACCCACTGCATCTTTCACAGGGAAACCCACTGCATCTTTCACAGAGAAACCCACTGCATCTTTCACAGAGAAACCCACTGCATCTTTCACAGGGAAACCCACTGCATCTTTCACAGGGAAACCCACTGTATCCAGCGCAGGGAAACCCACGTATCAAGTGCAGGGAAAGTCACCGTATTTGGCACAGAGGAACTCACTCTATCCAGTACAGGAACCCACCATATCCAGTACAGGGAAATCCACCGTATCCGGCACAGGGAAATCCACCATATCCAGAACAGGGAAACAGACCGTGTCAGGCACAGGGAAACACACCGTGTCCTGCTCAGGGAAACACACCGTGTCCGGCACAGGGAAACACACCGTGTCCGGCACAGGGAAACACACCGTGTCCGGCACAGGGAAACACACCGTGTCCGGCACAGGGAAACACACCGTGTCTGGCACAGGGAAACACACCGTGTCCGGCACAGGGAAACACACCATGTCCGGCACAGGGAAACACACGGTATCCGCCACAGGGAAACACACTGTATCCGGCACAGGGAAACACACCGTGTCCGGCACAGGGAAACACACCGTGTCCGGCACAGGGAAACACACCGTGTCCGGCACAGGGAAACACACCGTGTCCGGCACAGGGAAACACACCGTGTCCGGCACAGGGAAACACACTGTATCCGGCACAGGAAAACACACCGTATCCGGCACAGGGAAACACAGCGTATCCGGCATAGGAAAACACACAGTATCCGGCATAGGAAAAAACACTGTATCCGGCACAAGGAAACCCATTATATTCAGGGCAGAGAAACCAACCGTATCCAGCACAAGCAAATCCACTGTATCCGGTACAGGGAAATCCACTGTATCCGGCACAGGGAAACACACTGTATCCGGCACAGGGAAACACACTGTATCCGGCACAGGGAAACACACTGTATCCGGCACAGGGAAACACACTGTATCCGGCACAGGGAAACACACTGTATCCGGCACAGGGAAACACACTGTATCCGGCACAGGGAAACCCATTATATTCAGGGCAGAGCAACCCACCGTATCCAGCAAAGGGAAATACACTTTATCCGGCACAGGGAAACACACTGTTTCCTGCACAGGGAAACACACTGTATCCGGCACAGGGATACACACTGAATCCGGCACAGGGATACACACTGAATCCGGCACAGGGATACACACTGAATCCGGCACAGGGTAACACACTGTATCCGGCACAGGGTAACACACTGTATCCGGCACAGGGAAACACACTGTATCCGGCACAGGGAAACACACTGTATCCGGCACAGGGAAACACACTGTATCCGGCACAGGGAAACACACTGTATCCGGCACAGGGAAACACACTGTATCCGGCACAGGGAAACACACTGTATCCGGCATATGAAAACACAGTGTATCCAGCACAGAGAAACCCATTATATTCAGGGCAGAGAAACCCACCGTATCCAGCACAAGGAAATCCACTGTATCCTGCACAGGGAAACACACTGTATCCGGCACAGGGAAGCACACTGTATCCGGCACAGGGAAACACACTGTATCCGGCACAGGGAAACACACTGTATCCGGCACAGGGAAACACACTGTATCCGGCACAGGGAAACACACTGTATCCGGCACAGGGAAACACACCGTATCCGGCACAGGGAAACACACCGTATCCGGCACAGGGAAACACACTGTATCCGGCACAGGGAAACACACTGTATCCGGCACAAGGAAACACACTGTATCCGGCACAAGGAAACACACTGTATCCGGCACAAGGAAACACACTGTATCCGGCACAGATAAACCAATTATATTCAGGGCAGAGAAAACGATTATATTCAGGGCAGAGTAACCCATGGTATCCAGCAAAGAGAAATACACTGTATCCAGCACACGGAAATCCACTCTGTCCTGCACTGGGAAACCCACAGTATCCAGTGCAGGGGAACCCACCATTTCCAGAATTGGGAAACACACTGTATCTGGCACAGGGAAACACACTGTATCCGGCACAGGGAAACACACTGTATCCGGCACAGGGAAACACACTGTATCCGGCACAGGGAAACACACTGTATCCGGCACAGGGAAACACACTGTATCCGGCACAGAGAAACCCATTATATTCAGGGCAGAGAAACCCACCGTATCCTGCACAAGGAAATCCACAGTATCCGGCACAGGGAAACACACTGTATCCGGCACAAGGCAACACACTGTATCCGGCACAAGAAAACACACGGTATCCGGCACAAGGAAACACACCGTAGCCGGCACAGGGAAACACACCTTATCCGGCACAGGGAAACATACCGTATCCGGCAGAGGGAAACACACCGTATCCGGCACAGGGAAACACACCCTATCCGGCACAGGGAAACACACCGTATCCAGCACAGGGAAACACACTGTATCCAGCACAGGAAAACACACCGTATCCGGCACAGGGAAACACAGCGTATCCGGCATAGGAAAACACACAGTATCCGGCATAGGAAAAAACACTGTATCCGGCACAAGGAAACCCATTATATTCAGGGCAGAGAAACCAACCGTATCCAGCACAAGCAAATCCACTGTATCCGGTACAGGGAAATCCACTGTATCCGGCACAGGGAAACACACTGTATCCGGCACAGGGAAACACACTGTATCTGGCACAGGGAAACACACTGTATCCGGCACAGGGAAACACACTGTATCCGGCACAGGGAAACACACTGTATCCGGCACAGGGAAACACACTGTATCCGGCACAGGGAAACACACTGTATCCGGCACAGGGAAACCCATTATATTCAGGGCAGAGCAACCCACCGTATCCAGCAAAGGGAAATACACTTTATCCGGCACAGGGAAACACACTGTTTCCTGCACAGGGAAACACACTGTATCCGGCACAGGGATACACACTGAATCCGGCAAAGGGATACACACTGAATCCGGCACAGGGATACACACTGAATCCGGCACAGGGTAACACACTGTATCCGGCACAGGGTAACACACTGTATCCGGCACAGGGAAACACACTGTATCCGGCACAGGGAAACACACTGTATCCGGCACAGGGAAACACACTGTATCCGGCACAGGGAAACACACTGTATCCGGCATATGAAAACACAGTGTATCCAGCACAGAGAAACCCATTATATTCAGGGCAGAGAAACCCACCGTATCCAGCACAAGGAAATCCACTGTATCCTGCACAAGGAAATCCACTGTATCCTGCACAGGGAAACACACTGTATCCGGCACAGGGAAACACACTGTATCCGGCACAGGGAAACACACTGTATCCGGCACAGGGAAACACACTGTATCCGGCACAGGGAAACACACTGTATCCGGCACAGGGAAACACACTGTATCCGGCACAGGGAAACACACCGTATCCGGCACAGGGAAACACACCGTATCCGGCACAGGGAAACACACTGTATCCGGCACAGGGAAACACACTGTATCCGGCACAGGGAAACACACTGTATCCGGCACAGGGAAACACACTGTATCCGGCACAAGGAAACACACTGTATCCGGCACAAGGAAACACACTGTATCCGGCACAGATAAACCAATTATATTCAGGGCAGAGAAAACGATTATATTCAGGGCAGAGTAACCCACGGTATCCAGCAAAGAGAAATACACTGTATCCAGCACACGGAAATCCACTCTGTCCTGCACTGGGAAACCCACAGTATCCAGGGCAGGGGAACCCACCATTTCCAGAATTGGGAAACACACTGTATCTGGCACAGGGAAACACACTGTATCCGGCACAGGGAAACACACTGTATCCGGCACAGGGAAACACACTGTATCCGGCACAGGGAAACACACTGTATCCGGCACAGGGAAACACACTGTATCCGGCACAGAGAAACCCATTATATTCAGGGCAGAGAAACCCACCGTATCCTGCACAAGGAAATCCACTGTATCCGGCACAGGGAAACACACTGTATCCGGCACAAGGCAACACACTGTATCCGGCACAAGAAAACACACGGTATCCGGCACAAGGAAACACACCGTAGCCGGCACAGGGAAACACACCTTATCCGGCACAGGGAAACATACCGTATCCGGCACAGTGAAACACACCGTATCCGGCACAGGGAAACACACCGTATCCGGCACAGGGAAACACACCATATCCAGCACAGGGAAACACACTGTATCCAGCACAGGAAAACACACCGTATCCGGCACAGGGAAACACAGCGTATCCGGCACAGGGAAACACACAGTATCCGGCATAGGAAAAAACACTGTATCCGGCACAAGGAAACCCATTATATTCAGGGCAGAGAAACCAACCGTATCCGGTACAGGGAAATCCACTGTATCCGGCACAGGGAAACACACTGTATCCGGCACAGGGAAACACACTGTATCCAGCGCAGGGAAACCCACGTATCAAGTGCAGGGAAAGTCACCGTATTCGGCACAGAGGAACTCACTGTATCCAGTGCAGGAACCCACCATATCCAGTACAGGGAAATCCACCGTATCCGGCACAGGGAAATCCACCATATCCAGAACAGGGAAACAGACCGTGTCAGGCACAGGGAAACACACCGTGTCCGGCTCAGGGAAACACACCGTGTCCGGCACAGGGAAACACACCGTGTCCGGCACAGGGAAACACACCGTGTCCGGCACAGGGAAACACACCGTATCCGGCACAGGGAAACACACTGTATCCGGCACAGGGAAACACACCGTGTCCGGCACAGGGAAACACACCGTGTCCGGCACAGGGAAACACACCGTGTCTGGCACAGGGAAACACACCGTGTCCGGCACAGGGAAACACACCTAGTCCGGCACAGGGAAACACACCGTATCCGGCACAGGGAAACACACTGTATCCGGCACAGGGAAACACACCGTATCCGGCACAGGGAAACACACCGTATCCGGCACAGGGAAACACACTGTATCCGGCACAGGGAAACCCAAAGTATCCATCACAGGGAAACCCACTGCATCTTTCACAGGGAAACCCACTGCATCTTTCACAGGGAAACCCACTGCATCTTTCACAGGGAAACCCACTGCATCTTTCACAGGGAAACCCACTGCATCTTTCACAGGGAAACCAACTGCATCTTTCACAGGGAAACCCACTGCATCTTTCACAGGGAAACCCACTGCATCTTTCACAGGGAAACCCACTGCATCTTTCACAGGGAAACCCACTGCATCTTTCACACGGAAACCCACTGCATCTTAAACAGGGAAACCCACTGCATCTTTTACAGGGAAACCCACTGCATCTTTCACACGGAAACCCACTGCATCTTTCACAGGGAAACCCACTGTATCCAGCACAGGGAAACCCACGTATCAAGTGCAGGGAAAGCCACCGTATCCAGCACAGAGGAACTCACTGTATCCAGTGCAGGAAACCCATCATATCCCGTGCAGGGAAACCCACCACATCCAGTGCAGGGAAACCCACCATATCCAGTGCAGGGAAACCCAATGTATCCAGTGCAGGGAAACCCAATGTATCCAGCACAGAGAAACCCACCATGTCCAGCACTTAGCGACCCACCGTATCCAGCACAGGGAAACCCAATGTATCCAGCGCATGGGAACCGCCCATTTCCAGTGCAGGGAAACCCACCATTTCCAGTGCAGCGAAACACTCTGTAACCAGCACAGGAATACCTACCGTATCCAGTACAGGGAAATCCACCGTATCCGGCACAGGGACACACACCGTAACCGGCAGATGGAAACAGACTGTATCTGGAACAGGGCAACACACTGTATCCGGCACAGGGAAACACACCGTATCCGGCACAGGGAAACACACCATATCCGGCACAGGGAAACACACCGTATCCAGCACAGGGAAACACACTGTATCCGGCACAGGGAAACCCACTGTATCCGGCACAGGGAAACCCACTGTATCCGGCACAGGGAAACACACTGTATCCGGCACAGGGAAACACACTGTATCCGGCATATGAAAACACAGTGTATCCAGCACAGAGAAACCCATTATATTCAGGGCAGAGAAACCCACCGTATCCAGCACAAGGAAATCCACTGTATCCTGCACAGGGAAACACACTGTATCCGGCACAGGGAAACACACTGTATCCGGCACAGGGAAACATACCGTATCCGGCACAGTGAAACACACCGTATCCGGCACAGGGAAACACACCGTATCCGGCACAGGGAAACACACCGTATCCAGCACAGGGAAACACACTGTATCCAGCACAGGAAAACACACCGTATCCGGCACAGGGAAACACAGCGTATCCGGCACAGGGAAACACACAGTATCCGGCATAGGAAAAAACACTGTATCCGGCACAAGGAAACCCATTATATTCAGGGCAGAGAAACCAACCGTATCCGGTACAGGGAAATCCACTGTATCCGGCACAGGGAAACACACTGTATCCGGCACAGGGAAACACACTGTATCCAGCGCAGGGAAACCCATGTATCAAGTGCAGGGAAAGTCACCGTATTCGGCACAGAGGAACTCACTGTATCCAGTGCAGGAACCCACCATATCCAGTACAGGGAAATCCACCGTATCCGGCACAGGGAAATCCACCATATCCAGAACAGGGAAACAGACCGTGTCAGGCACAGGGAAACACACCGTGTCCGGCTCAGGGAAACACACCGTGTCCGGCACAGGGAAACACACCGTGTCCGGCACAGGGAAACACACCGTGTCCGGCACAGGGAAACACACCGTGTCCGGCACAGGGAAACACACCGTGTCCGGCACAGGGAAACACACCGTATCCGTCACAGGGAAACACACTGTATCCGGCACAGGGAAACACACCGTGTCCGGCACAGGGAAACACACCGTGTCCGGCACAGGGAAACACACCGTGTCTGGCACAGGGAAACACACCGTGTCCGGCACAGGGAAACACACCTAGTCCGGCACAGGGAAACACACCGTATCCGGCACAGGGAAACACACTGTATCCGGCACAGGGAAACACACCGTATCCGGCACAGGGAAACACACCGTATCCGGCACAGGGAAACACACTGTATCCGGCACAGGGAAACCCAAAGTATCCATCACAGGGAAACCCACTGCATCTTTCACAGGGAAACCCACTGCATCTTTCACAGGGAAACCCACTGCATCTTTCACAGGGAAACCCACTGCATCTTTCACAGGGAAACCCACTGCATCTTTCACAGGGAAACCAACTGCATCTTTCACAGGGAAACCCACTGCATCTTTCACAGGCAAACCCACTGCATCTTTCACAGGGAAACCCACTGCATCTTTCACAGGGAAACCCACTGCATCTTTCACACGGAAACCCACTGCATCTTAAACAGGGAAACCCACTGCATCTTTTACAGGGAAACCCACTGCATCTTTCACACGGAAACCCACTGCATCTTTCACAGGGAAACCCACTGTATCCAGCACAGGGAAACCCACGTATCAAGTGCAGGGAAAGCCACCGTATCCAGCACAGAGGAACTCACTGTATCCAGTGCAGGAAACCCATCATATCCCGTGCAGGGAAACCCACCACATCCAGTGCAGGGAAACCCACCATATCCAGTGCAGGGAAACCCAATGTATCCAGTGCAGGGAAACCCAATGTATCCAGCACAGAGAAACCCACCATGTCCAGCACTTAGCGACCCACCGTATCCAGCACAGGGAAACCCAATGTATCCAGCGCATGGGAACCGCCCATTTCCAGTGCAGGGAAACCCACCATTTCCAGTGCAGCGAAACACTCTGTAACCAGCACAGGAATACCTACCGTATCCAGTACAGGGAAATCCACCGTATCCGGCACAGGGACACACACCGTAACCGGCAGATGGAAACAGACTGTATCTGGAACAGGGCAACACACTGTATCCGGCACAGGGAAACACACCGTATCCGGCACAGGGAAACACACCATATCCGGCACAGGGAAACACACCGTATCCGGCACAGGGAAACACACTGTATCCGGCACAGGGAAACCCACTGTATCCGGCACAGGGAAACACACTGTATCCGGCACAGGGAAACACACTGTATCCGGCATATGAAAACACAGTGTATCCAGCACAGAGAAACCCATTATATTCAGGGCAGAGAAACCCACCGTATCCAGCACAAGGAAATCCACTGTATCCTGCACAGGGAAACACACTGTATCCGGCACAGGGAAACACACTGTATCCGGCACAGGGAAACACACTGTATCCGGCACAGGGAAACACACTGTATCCGGCACAGGGAAACACACTGTATCCGGCACAGGGAAACACACTGTATCCGGCACAGGGAAACACACCGTATCCGGCACAGGGAAACACACCGTATCTGGCACAGGGAAACACACTGTATCCGGCACAGGGAAACACACTGTATCCGGCACAAGGAAACACACTGTATCCGGCACAAGGAAACACACTGTATCCGGCACAGATAAACCAATTATATTCAGGGCAGAGAAAACGATTATATTCAGGGCAGAGTAACCCACGGTATCCAGCAAAGAGAATTACACTGTATCCAGCACACGGAAATCCACTCTGTGCTGCACTGGGAAACCCACAGTATCCAGTGCAGGGGAACCCACCATTTCCAGAATTGGGAAACACACTGTATCTGGCACAGGGAAACACACTGTATCCGGCACAGGGAAACACACTGTATCCGGCACAGGGAAACACACTGTATCCGGCACAGGGAAACACACTGTATCCGGCACAGGGAAACACACTGTATCCGGCACAGGGAAACACACTGTATCCGGCACAGAGTAACCCATTATATTCAGGGCAGAGAAACCCACCGTATCCTGCACAAGGAAATCCACTGTATCCGGCACAGGGAAACACACTGTATCCGGCACAAGGCAACACACTGTATCCGGCACAAGAAAACACACGGTATCCGGCACAAGGAAACACACCGTAGCCGGCACAGGGAAACACACCTTATCCGGCACAGGGAAACATACCGTATCCGGCACAGGGAAACACACCGTATCCGGCACAGGGAAACACACCGTATCCGGCACAGGGAAACACACCGTATCCAGCACAGGGAAACACACTGTATCCAGCACAGGAAAACACACCGTATCCGGCACAGGGAAACACAGCGTATCCGGCATAGGAAAACACACAGTATCCGGCATAGGAAAAAACACTGTATCCGGCACAAGGAAACCCATTATATTCAGGGCAGAGAAACCAACCATATCCAGCACAAGCAAATCCACTGTATCCGGTACAGGGAAATCCACTGTATCCAGCACAGGGAAACACACTGTATCCGGCACAGGGAAACACACTGTATCCGGCACAGGGAAACACACTGTATCCGGCACAGGGAAACACACTGTATCCGGCACAGGGAAACACACTGTATCCGGCACAGGGAAACCCATTATATTCAGGGCAGAGCAACCCACCGTATCCAGCAAAGGGAAATACACTTTATCCGGCACAGGGAAACACACTGTTTCCTGCACAGGGAAACACACTGTATCCGGCACAGGGATACACACTGAATCCGGCACAGGGTAACACACTGTATCCGGCACAGGGAAACACACTCTATCCGGCACAGGGAAACACACTGTATCCGGCACAGGGAAACACACCGTATCCGGCACAGGGAAACACACTGTATCCGGCACAGGGAAACACCCTGTATCCGGCACAGGGAAACACACTGTATCCGGCACAAGGAAACACACTGTATCCAGCACAAGGAAACACACTGTATCCGGCACAGATAAACCAATTATATTCAGGGCAGAGAAAACGATTATATTCAGGGCAGAGTAACCCACGGTCTCTAGCAAAGAGAAATACACTGTATCCAGCTCACGGAAATCCACTCTGTCCAGCACTGGGAAATCCACAGTATCCAGTGCAGCGGCACCCACCATTTCCAGAACTGGGAAACACACTGTATCTGGCACAGGGAAACACACTGTATCCGGCACAGGGAAACACACTGTATCCGGCACAGGGAAACACACTGTATCCGGCACAGGGAAACACACAGTATCCGGCACAGGGAAACACACTGTATCCGGCACAGGGAAACACACTGTATCCGGCACAGAGAAACCCATTATATTCAGGGCAGAGAAACCCACCGTATCCTGCACAAGGAAATCCACAGTATCCGGCACAGGGAAACACACTGTATCCGGCACAAGGCAACACACTGTATCCGGCACAAGAAAACACACGGTATCCGGCACAAGGAAACACACCGTAGCCGGCACAGGGAAACACACCTTATCCGGCACAGGGAAACATACCGTATCCGGCACAGGGAAACACACCGTATCCGGCACAGGGAAACACACCGTATCCGGCACAGGGAAACACACCGTATCCAGCACAGGGAAACACACTGAATCCGGCACAGGGAAACACACTGTATCCGGCATATGAAAACACAGTGTATCCAGCACAGAGAAACCCATTATATTCAGGGCAGAGAAACCCACCGTATCCAGCACAAGGAAATCCACTGTATCCTGCAAAGGGAAACACACTGTATCCGGCACAGGGAAACACACTGTATCCGGCACAGGGAAACACACTGTATCCGGCACAGGGAAACACACCGTATCCGGCACAGGGAAACACACCGTATCCGGCACAGGGAAACACACTGTATCCGGCACAGGGAAACACACTGTATCCGGCACAGGGAAACACACTGTATCCGGCACAAGGAAACACACTGTATCCGGCACAAGGAAACACACTGTATCCGGCACAGATAAACCAATTATATTCAGGGCAGAGAAAACGATTATATTCAGGGCAGAGTAACCCACGGTATCCAGCAAAGAGAAATACACTGTATCCAGCACACGGAAATCCACTCTGTCCTGCACTGGGAAACCCACAGTATCCAGTGCAGGGGAACCCACCATTTCCAGAATTGGGAAACACACTGTATCTGGCACAGGGAAACACACTGTATCCGGCACAGGGAAACACACTGTATCCGGCACAGGGAAACACACTGTATCCGGCACAGGGAAACACACTGTATCCGGCACAGGGAAACACACTGTATCCGGCACAGAGAAACCCATTATATTCAGGGCAGAGAAACCCACCGTATCCTGCACAAGGAAATCCACTGTATCCGGCACAGGGAAACACACTGTATCCGGCACAAGGCAACACACTGTATCCGGCACAAGAAAACACACGGTATCCGGCACAAGGAAACACACCGTAGCCGGCACAGGGAAACACACCTTATCCGGCACAGGGAAACATACCGTATCCGGCACAGTGAAACACACCGTATCCGGCACAGGGAAACACACCGTATCCGGCACAGGGAAACACACCGTATCCGGCACAGGGAAACACACTGTATCCAGCACAGGAAAACACACCGTATCCGGCACAGGGAAACACAGCGTATCCGGCACAGGGAAACACACAGTATCCGGCATAGGAAAAAACACTGTATCCGGCACAAGGAAACCCATTATATTCAGGGCAGAGAAACCAACCGTATCCGGTACAGGGAAATCCACTGTATCCGGCACAGGGAAACACACTGTATCCGGCACAGGGAAACACACTGTATCCGGCACAGGGAAACACACTGTATCCGGCACAGGGAAACACACTGTATCCGGCACAGGGAAACACACTGTATCCGGCACAGGGAAACACACTGTATCCGGCACAGGGAAACCCATTATATTCAGGGCAGAGCAACCCACCGTATCCAGCAAAGGGAAATACACTTTATCCGGCACAGGGAAACACACTGTTTCCTGCACAGGGAAACACACTGTATCCGGCACAGGGATACACACTGAATCCGGCACAGGGATACACACTGAATCCGGCACAGGGATACACACTGAATCCGGCACAGGGTAACACACTGTATCCGGCACAGGGTAACACACTGTATCTGGCACAGGGAAACACACTGTATCCGGCACAGGGAAACACACTGTATCCGGCACAGGGAAACACACTGTATCCGGCACAGGGAAACACACTGTATCCGGCACAGGGAAACACACTGTATCCGGCACAGGGAAACACACTGTAACCGGCACAGGGAAACCCAAATTTTCCGGCAGAGGGACAGCCAAATTATCCAGCACAGGGAAACCCACTGCATCTTTCACAGGGAAACCCACTGCATCTTTCACAGGGAAACCCACTGCATCTTTCACAGAGAAACCCACTGCATCTTTCACAGAGAAACCCACTGCATCTTTCACAGGGAAACCCACTGCATCTTTCACAGGGAAACCCACTGTATCCAGCGCAGGGAAACCCACGTATCAAGTGCAGGGAAAGTCACCGTATTTGGCACAGAGGAACTCACTGTATCCAGTGCAGGAACCCACCATATCCAGTACAGGGAAATCCACCGTATCCGGCACAGGGAAATCCACCATATCCAGAACAGGGAAACAGACCGTGTCAGGCACAGGGAAACACACCGTGTCCTGCTCAGGGAAACACACCGTGTCCGGCACAGGGAAACACACCGTGTCCGGCACAGGGAAACACACCGTGTCCGGCACAGGGAAACACACCGTGTCCGGCACAGGGAAACACACCGTGTCTGGCACAGGGAAACACACCGTGTCCGGCACAGGGAAACACACCATGTCCGGCACAGGGAAACACACCGTATCCGCCACAGGGAAACACACTGTATCCGGCACAGGGAAACACACCGTGTCCGGCACAGGGAAACACACCGTGTCCGGCACAGGGAAACACACCGTGTCCGGCACAGGGAAACACACCGTGTCCGGCACAGGGAAACACACCGTGTCCAGCACAGGGAAACACACTGTATCCGGCACAGGAAAACACACCGTATCCGGCACAGGGAAACACAGCGTATCCGGCATAGGAAAACACACAGTATCCGGCATAGGAAAAAACACTGTATCCGGCACAAGGAAACCCATTATATTCAGGGCAGAGAAACCAACCGTATCCAGCACAAGCAAATCCACTGTATCCGGTACAGGGAAATCCACTGTATCCGGCACAGGGAAACACACTGTATCCGGCACAGGGAAACACACTGTATCTGGCACAGGGAAACACACTGTATCCGGCACAGGGAAACACACTGTATCCGGCACAGGGAAACACACTGTATCCGGCACAGGGAAACACATTGTATCCGGCACAGGGAAACCCATTATATTCAGGGCAGAGCAACCCACCGTATCCAGCAAAGGGAAATACACTTTATCCGGCACATGGAAACACACTGTTTCCTGCACAGGGAAACACACTGTATCCGGCACAGGGATACACACTGAATCCGGCACAGGGATACACACTGAATCCGGCACAGGGATACACACTGAATCCGGCACAGGGTAACACACTGTATCCGGCACAGGGTAACACACTGTATCCGGCACAGGGAAACACACTGTATCCGGCACAGGGAAACACACTGTATCCGGCACAGGGAAACACACTGTATCCGGCACAGGGAAACACACTGTATCCGGCACAGGGAAACACACCGTATCCGGCACAGGGAAACACACCGTATCCGGCACAGGGAAACACACCGTATCCGGCACAGGGAAACACACTGTATCCGGCACAGGGAAACACACTGTATCCGGCACAAGGAAACACACTGTATCCGGCACAAGGAAACACACTGTATCCGGCACAAGGAAACACACTGTATCCGGCACAGATAAACCAATTATATTCAGGGCAGAGAAAACGATTATATTCAGGGCAGAGTAACCCACGGTATCCAGCAAAGAGAAATACACTGTATCCAGCACACGGAAATCCACTCTGTCCTGCACTGGGAAACCCACAGTATCCAGTGCAGGGGAACCCACCATTTCCAGAATTGGGAAACACACTGTATCTGGCACAGGGAAACACACTGTATCCGGCACAGGGAAACACACTGTATCCGGCACAGGGAAACACACTGTATCCGGCACAGGGAAACACACTGTATCCGGCACAGGGAAACACACTGTATCCGGCACAGAGAAACCCATTATATTCAGGGCAGAGAAACCCACCGTATCCTGCACAAGGAAATCCACAGTATCCGGCACAGGGAAACACACTGTATCCGGCACAAGGCAACACACTGTATCCGGCACAAGAAAACACACGGTATCCGGCACAAGGAAACACACCGTAGCCGGCACAGGGAAACACACCTTATCCGGCACAGGGAAACATACCGTATCCGGCACAGGGAAACACACCGTATCCGGCACAGGGAAACACACCGTATCCGGCACCGGGAAACACACCGTATCCAGCACAGGGAAACACACTGTATCCAGCACAGGAAAACACACCGTATCCGGCACAGGGAAACACAGCGTATCCGGCATAGGAAAACACACAGTATCCGGCATAGGAAAAAACACTGTATCCGGCACAAGGAAACCCATTATATTCAGGGCAGAGAAACCAACCATATCCAGCACAAGCAAATCCACTGTATCCGGTACAGGGAAATCCACTGTATCCGGCACAGGGAAACACACTGTATCCGGCACAGGGAAACACACTGTATCCGGCACAGGGAAACACACTGTATCCGGCACAGGGAAACACACTGTATCCGGTACAGGGAAACCCATTATATTCAGGGCAGAGCAACCCACCGTATCCAGCAAAGGGAAATACACTTTATCCGGCACAGGGAAACACACTGTTTCCTGCACAGGGAAACACACTGTATCCGGCACAGGGATACACACTGAATCCGGCACAGGGTAACACACTGTATCCGGCACAGGGAAACACACTGTATCCGGCACAGGGAAACACACTGTATCCGGCACAGGGAAACACACTGTAACCGGCACAGGGAAACCCAAATTTTCCGGCAGAGGGACAACCAAATTATCCAGCACAGGGAAACCCACTGCATCTTTCACAGGGAAACCCACTGCATCTTTCACAGGGAAACCCACTGCATCTTTCACAGGGAAACCCACTGCATCTTTCACAGAGAAACCCACTGCATCTTTCACAGAGAAACCCACTGCATCTTTCACAGGGAAACCCACTGCATCTTTCACAGGGAAACCCACTGTATCCAGCGCAGGGAAACCCACGTATCAAGTGCAGGGAAAGTCACCGTATTTGGCACAGAGGAACTCACTGTATCCAGTGCAGGAACCCACCATATCCAGTACAGGGAAATCCACCGTATCCGGCACAGGGAAATCCACCATATCCAGAACAGGGAAACAGACCGTGTCAGGCACAGGGAAACACACCGTGTCCTGCTCAGGGAAACACACCGTGTCCGGCACAGGGAAACACACCGTGTCCGGCACAGGGAAACACACCGTGTCCGGATCAGGGAAACACACCGTGTCCGGCACAGTGAAACACACCGTGTCCGGCACAGGGAAACACACCGTGTCCGGCACAGGGAAACACACCGTATCCGCCACAGGGAAACACACCGTATCCGGCACAGGGAAACAGACCGTTTCCGGCACAGGGAAACACACCGTGTCCGGCACAGGGAAACACACCGTGTCCGGCACAGGGAAACACACCGTGTCCGGCACAGGGAAACACACCGTGTCCGGCACAGGGAAACACACTGTATCCAGCACAGGAAAACACACCGTATCCGGCACAGGGAAACACAGCGTATCCGGCATAGGAAAACACACCGTATCCGGCACAGGGAAACACAGCGTATCCGGCATAGGAAAACACACAGTATCCGGCATAGGAAAAAACACTGTATCCGGCACAAGGAAACCCATTATATTCAGGGCAGAGAAACCAACCGTATCCAGCACAAGCAAATCCACTGTATCCGGTACAGGGAAATCCACTGTATCCGGCACAGGGAAACACACTGTATCCGGCACAGGGAAACACACTGTATCCGGCACAAGAAAACACACGGTATCCGGCACAAGGAAACACACCGTAGCCGGCACAGGGAAACACACCTTATCCGGCACAGGGAAACATACCGTATCCGGCACAGGGAAACACACCGTATCCGGCACAGGGAAACACACCGTATCCGGCACAGGGAAACACACCGTATCCAGCACAGGGAAACACACTGTATCCGGCACAGGGAAACACACTGTATCCGGCATATGAAAACACAGTGTATCCAGCACAGAGAAACCCATTATATTCAGGGCAGAGAAACCCACCGTATCCAGCACAAGGAAATCCACTGTATCCTGCAAAGGGAAACACACTGTATCCGGCACAGGGAAACACACTGTATCCGGCACAGGGAAACACACTGTATCCGGCACAGGGAAACACACCGTATCCGGCACAGGGAAACACACCGTATCCGGCACAGGGAAACACACTGTATCCGGCACAGGGAAACACACTGTATCCGGCACAGGGAAACACACTGTATCCGGCACAAGGAAACACACTGTATCCGGCACAAGGAAACACACTGTATCCGGCACAGATAAACCAATTATATTCAGGGCAGAGAAAACGATTATATTCAGGGCAGAGTAACCCACGGTATCCAGCAAAGAGAAATACACTGTATCCAGCACACGGAAATCCACTCTGTCCTGCACTGGGAAACCCACAGTATCCAGTGCAGGGGAACCCACCATTTCCAGAATTGGGAAACACACTGTATCTGGCACAGGGAAACACACTGTATCCGGCACAGGGAAACACACTGTATCCGGCACAGGGAAACACACTGTATCCGGCACAGGGAAACACACTGTATCCGGCACAGGGAAACACACTGTATCCGGCACAGAGAAACCCATTATATTCAGGGCAGAGAAACCCACCGTATCCTGCACAAGGAAATCCACTGTATCCGGCACAGGGAAACACACTGTATCCGGCACAAGGCAACACACTGTATCCGGCACAAGAAAACACACGGTATCCGGCACAAGGAAACACACCGTAGCCGGCACAGGGAAACACACCTTATCCGGCACAGGGAAACATACCGTATCCGGCACAGTGAAACACACCGTATCCGGCACAGGGAAACACACCGTATCTGGCACAGGGAAACACACCGTATCCAGCACAGGGAAACACACTGTATCCAGCACAGGAAAACACACCGTATCCGGCACAGGGAAACACAGCGTATCCGGCACAGGGAAACACACAGTATCCGGCATAGGAAAAAACACTGTATCCGGCACAAGGAAACCCATTATATTCAGGGCAGAGAAACCAACCGTATCCGGTACAGGGAAATCCACTGTATCCGGCACAGGGAAACACACTGTATCCGGCACAGGGAAACACACTGTATCCGGCACAGGGAAACACACTGTATCCGGCACAGGGAAACACACTGTATCCGGCACAGGGAAACACACTGTATCCGGCACAGGGAAACACACTGTATCCGGCACAGGGAAACCCATTATATTCAGGGCAGAGCAACCCACCGTATCCAGCAAAGGGAAATACACTTTATCCGGCACAGGGAAACACACTGTTTCCTGCACAGGGAAACACACTGTATCCGGCACAGGGATACACACTGAATCCGGCACAGGGATACACACTGAATCCGGCACAGGGATACACACTGAATCCGGCACAGGGTAACACACTGTATCCGGCACAGGGTAACACACTGTATCTGGCACAGGGAAACACACTGTATCCGGCACAGGGAAACACACTGTATCCGGCACAGGGAAACACACTGTATCCGGCACAGGGAAACACACTGTATCCGGCACAGGGAAACACACTGTATCCGGCACAGGGAAACACACTGTATCCGGCACAGGGAAACACACTGTAACCGGCACAGGGAAACCCAAATTTTCCGGCAGAGGGACAGCCAAATTATCCAGCACAGGGAAACCCACTGCATCTTTCACAGGGAAACCCACTGCATCTTTCACAGGGAAACCCACTGCATCTTTCACAGGGAAACCCACTGCATCTTTCACAGAGAAACCCACTGCATCTTTCACAGAGAAACCCACTG
Source organism: Carcharodon carcharias (assembly GCF_017639515.1). Classification (NCBI taxonomy): domain Eukaryota; kingdom Metazoa; phylum Chordata; class Chondrichthyes; order Lamniformes; family Lamnidae; genus Carcharodon; species Carcharodon carcharias. Next base: position 113,920,419 of record NC_054486.1, read on the forward strand.
CATCTTTCACAGGGAAACCCACTGCATCTTTCACAGGGAAACCCACTGTATCCAGCGCAGGGAAACCCACGTATCAAGTGCAGGGAAAGTCACCGTATTTGGCACAGAGGAACTCACTGTATCCAGTGCAGGAACCCACCATATCCAGTACAGGGAAATCCACCGTATCCGGCACAGGGAAATCCACCATATCCAGAACAGGGAAACAGACCGTGTCAGGCACAGGGAAACACACCGTGTCCTGCTCAGGGAAACACACCGTGTCCGGCACAGGGAAACACACCGTGTCCGGCACAGGGAAACACACCGTGTCCGGCACAGGGAAACACACCGTGTCTGGCACAGGGAAACACACCGTGTCCGGCACAGGGAAACACACCATGTCCGGCACAGGGAAACACACGGTATCCGCCACAGGGAAACACACTGTATCCGGCACAGGGAAACACACCGTGTCCGGCACAGGGAAACACACCGTGTCCGGCACAGGGAAACACACCGTGTCCGGCACAGGGAAACACACCGTGTCCGGCACAGGGAAACACACCGTGTCCGGCACAGGGAAACACACCGTGTCCGGCACAGGGAAACACACTGTATCGGGCACAGGAAAACACAGCGTATCCGGCACAGGGAAACACAGCGTATCCGGCATAGGAAAACACACAGTATCCGGCATAGGAAAAAACACTGTATCCGGCACAAGGAAACCCATTATATTCAGGGCAGAGAAACCAACCGTATCCAGCACAAGCAAATCCACTGTATCCGGTACAGGGAAATCCACTGTATCTGGCACAGGGAAACACACTGTATCCGGCACAGGGAAACACACTGTATCTGGCACAGGGAAACACACTGTATCCGGCACAGGGAAACACACTGTATCCGGCACAGGGAAACACACTGTATCCGGCACAGGGAAACACATTGTATCCGGCACAGGGAAACACATTATATTCAGGGCAGAGCAACCCACCGTATCCAGCAAAGGGAAATACACTTTATCCGGCACATGGAAACACACTGTTTCCTGCACAGGGAAACACACTGTATCCGGCACAGGGATACACACTGAATCCGGCACAGGGATACACACTGAATCCGGCACAGGGATACACACTGAATCCGGCACAGGGTAACACACTGTATCCGGCACAGGGTAACACACTGTATCCGGCACAGGGAAACACACTGTATCCGGCACAGGGAAACACACTGTATCCGGCACAGGGAAACACACTGTATCCGGCACAGGGAAACACACTGTATCCGGCACAGGGAAACACACTGTATCCGGCACAGGGAAACACACCGTATCCGGCACAGGGAAACACACCGTATCCGGCACAGGGAAACACACTGTATCCGGCACAGGGAAACACACTGTATCCGGCACAGGGAAACACACTGTATCCGGCACAGGGAAACACACTGTATCCGGCACAGGGAAACACACCGTATCCGGCACAGGGAAACACACCGTATCCGGCACAGGGAAACACACTGTATCCGGCACAGGGAAACACACTGTATCCGGCACAAGGAAACACACTGTATCCGGCACAAGGAAACACACTGTATCCGGCACAAGGAAACACACTATATCCGGCACAGATAAACCAATTATATTCAGGGCAGAGAAAACGATTATATTCAGGGCAGAGTAACCCACGGTATCCAGCAAAGAGAAATACACTGTATCCAGCACACGGAAATCCACTCTGTCCTGCACTGGGAAACCCACAGTATCCAGTGCAGGGGAACCCACCATTTCCAGAATTGGGAAACACACTGTATCTGGCACAGGGAAACACACTGTATCCGGCACAGGGAAACACACTGTATCCGGCACAGGGAAACACACTGTATCCGGCACAGGGAAACACACTGTATCCGGCACAGGGAAACACACTGTATCCGGCACAGAGAAACCCATTATATTCAGGGCAGAGAAACCCACCGTATCCTGCACAAGGAAATCCACAGTATCCGGCACAGGGAAACACACTGTATCCGGCACAAGGCAACACACTGTATCCGGCACAAGAAAACACACGGTATCTGGCACAAGGAAACACACCGTAGCCGGCACAGGGAAACACACCTTATCCGGCACAGGGAAACATACCGTATCCGGCACAGGGAAACACACCGTATCCGGCACAGGGAAACACACCGTATCCGGCACCGGGAAACACACCGTATCCAGCACAGGGAAACACACTGTATCCAGCACAGGAAAACACACCGTATCCGGCACAGGGAAACACAGCGTATCCGGCATAGGAAAACACACAGTATCCGGCATAGGAAAAAACACTGTATCCGGCACAAGGAAACCCATTATATTCAGGGCAGAGAAACCAACCATATCCAGCACAAGCAAATCCACTGTATCCGGTACAGGGAAATCCACTGTATCCGGCACAGGGAAACACACTGTATCCGGCACAGGGAAACACACTGTATCCGGCACAGGGAAACACACTGTATCCGGCACAGGGAAACACACTGTATCCGGTACAGGGAAACCCATTATATTCAGGGCAGAGCAACCCACCGTATCCAGCAAAGGGAAATACACTTTATCCGGCACAGGGAAACACACTGTTTCCTGCACAGGGAAACACACTGTATCCGGCACAGGGATACACACTGAATCCGGCACAGGGTAACACACTGTATCCGGCACAGGGAAACACACTGTATCCGGCACAGGGAAACACACTGTATCCGGCACAGGGAAACACACTGTAACCGGCACAGGGAAACCCAAATTTTCCGGCAGAGGGACAACCAAATTATCCAGCACAGGGAAACCCACTGCATCTTTCACAGGGAAACCCACTGCATCTTTCACAGGGAAACCCACTGCATCTTTCACAGAGAAACCCACTGCATCTTTCACAGAGAAACCCACTGCATCTTTCACAGGGAAACCCACTGCATCTTTCACAGGGAAACCCACTGTATCCAGCGCAGGGAAACCCACGTATCAAGTGCAGGGAAAGTCACCGTATTTGGCACAGAGGAACTCACTGTATCCAGTGCAGGAACCCACCATATCCAGTACAGGGAAATCCACCGTATCCGGCACAGGGAAATCCACCATATCCAGAACAGGGAAACAGACCGTGTCAGGCACAGGGAAACACACCGTGTCCTGCTCAGGGAAACACACCGTGTCCGGCACAGGGAAACACACCGTGTCCGGCACAGGGAAACACACCGTGTCCGGATCAGGGAAACACACCGTGTCCGGCACAGGGAAACACACCGTGTCCGGCACAGGGAAACACACCGTGTCCGGCACAGGGAAACACACCGTATCCGCCACAGGGAAACACACCGTATCCGGCACAGGGAAACAGACCGTTTCCGGCACAGGGAAACACACCGTGTCCGGCACAGGGAAACACACCGTGTCCGGCACAGGGAAACACACCGTGTCCGGCACAGGGAAACACACTGTATCCAGCACAGGAAAACACACCGTATCCGGCACAGGGAAACACAGCGTATCCGGCATAGGAAAACACACCGTATCCGGCACAGGGAAACACAGCGTATCCGGCATAGGAAAACACACAGTATCCGGCATAGGAAAAAACACTGTATCCGGCACAAGGAAACCCATTATATTCAGGGCAGAGAAACCAACCGTATCCAGCACAAGCAAATCCACTGTATCCGGTACAGGGAAATCCACTGTATCCGGCACAGGGAAACACACTGTATCCGGCACAGGGAAACACACTGTATCCGGCACAGGGAAACACACTGTATCCGGCACAGGGAAACACACTGTATCCGGCACAGGGAAACACACTGTATCCGGCACAGGGAAACACACTGTATCCGGCACAGGGAAACACACTGTATCCGGCACAGGGAAACCCATTATATTCAGGGCAGAGCAACCCACCGTATCCAGCAAAGGGAAATACACTTTATCCGGCACAGGGAAACACACTGTTTCCTGCACAGGGAAACACACTGTATCCGGCACAGGGATACACACTGAATCCGGCACAGGGATACACACTGAATCCGGCACAGGGATACACACTGAATCCGGCACAGGGATACACACTGTATCCGGCACAGGGTAACACACTGTATCCGGCACAGGGAAACACACTGTATCCGGCAAAGGGAAACACACAGTATCCGGCAGAGGGAAACACACTGTATCCGGCACAGGGAAACACACTGTATCCGGCATATGAAAACACAGTGTATCCAGCACAGAGAAACCCATTATATTCAGGGCAGAGAAACCCACCGTATCCAGCACAAGGAAATCCACTGTATCCTGCAAAGGGAAACACACTGTATCCGGCACAGGGAAACACACTGTATCCGGCACAGGGAAACACACTGTATCCGGCACAGGGAAACACACCGTATCCGGCACAGGGAAACACACCGTATCCGGCACAGGGAAACACACTGTATCCGGCACAGGGAAACACACTGTATCCGGCACAGGGAAACACACTGTATCCGGCACAAGGAAACACACTGTATCCGGCACAAGGAAACACACTGTATCCGGCACAGATAAACCAATTATATTCAGGGCAGAGAAAACGATTATATTCAGGGCAGAGTAACCCACGGTATCCAGCAAAGAGAAATACACTGTATCCAGCACACGGAAATCCACTCTGTCCTGCACTGGGAAACCCACAGTATCCAGTGCAGGGGAACCCACCATTTCCAGAATTGGGAAACACACTGTATCTGGCACAGGGAAACACACTGTATCCGGCACAGGGAAACACACTGTATCCGGCACAGGGAAACACACTGTATCCGGCACAGGGAAACACACTGTATCCGGCACAGGGAAACACACTGTATCCGGCACAGAGAAACCCATTATATTCAGGGCAGAGAAACCCACCGTATCCTGCACAAGGAAATCCACTGTATCCGGCACAGGGAAACACACTGTATCCGGCACAAGGCAACACACTGTATCCGGCACAAGAAAACACACGGTATCCGGCACAAGGAAACACACCGTAGCCGGCACAGGGAAACACACCTTATCCGGCACAGGGAAACATACCGTATCCGGCACAGTGAAACACACCGTATCCGGCACAGGGAAACACACCGTATCCGGCACAGGGAAACACACCGTATCCAGCACAGGGAAACACACTGTATCCAGCACAGGAAAACACACAGTATCCGGCACAGGGAAACACAGCGTATCCGGCACAGGGAAACACACAGTATCCGGCATAGGAAAAAACACTGTATCCGGCACAAGGAAACCCATTATATTCAGGGCAGAGAAACCAACCGTATCCGGTACAGGGAAATCCACTGTATCCGGCACAGGGAAACACACTGTATCCGGCACAGGGAAACACACTGTATCCGGCACAGGGAAACACACTGTATCCGGCACAGGGAAACACACTGTATCCGGCACAGGGAAACACACTGTATCCGGCACAGGGAAACACACTGTATCCGGCACAGGGAAACCCATTATATTCAGGGCAGAGCAACCCACCGTATCCAGCAAAGGGAAATACACTTTATCCGGCACAGGGAAACACACTGTTTCCTGCACAGGGAAACACACTGTGTCCGGCACAGGGATACACACTGAATCCGGCACAGGGATACACACTGAATCCGGCACAGGGATACACACTGAATCCGGCACAGGGTAACACACTGTATCCGGCACAGGGTAACACACTGTATCTGGCACAGGGAAACACACTGTATCCGGCACAGGGAAACACACTGTATCCGGCACAGGGAAACACACTGTATCCGGCACAGGGAAACACACTGTATCCGGCACAGGGAAACACACTGTATCCGGCACAGGGAAACACACTGTATCCGGCACAGGGAAACACACTGTAACCGGCACAGGGAAACCCAAATTTTCCGGCAGAGGGACAGCCAAATTATCCAGCACAGGGAAACCCACTGCATCTTTCACAGGGAAACCCACTGCATCTTTCACAGGGAAACCCACTGCATCTTTCACAGGGAAACCCACTGCATCTTTCACAGAGAAACCCACTGCATCTTTCACAGGGAAACCCACTGCATCTTTCACAGGGAAACCCACTGCATCTTTCACAGGGAAACCCACTGTATCCAGCGCAGGGAAACCCACGTATCAAGTGCAGGGAAAGTCACCGTATTTGGCACAGAGGAACTCACTGTATCCAGTGCAGGAACCCACCATATCCAGTACAGGGAAATCCACCGTATCCGGCACAGGGAAATCCACCATATCCAGAACAGGGAAACAGACCGTGTCAGGCACAGGGAAACACACCGTGTCCTGCTCAGGGAAACACACCGTGTCCGGCACAGGGAAACACACCGTGTCCAGCACAGGGAAACACACCGTGTCCGGCACAGGGAAACACACCGTGTCTGGCACAGGGAAACACACCGTGTCCGGCACAGGGAAACACACCATGTCCGGCACAGGGAAACACACGGTATCCGCCACAGGGAAACACACTGTATCCGGCACAGGGAAACACACCGTGTCCGGCACAGGGAAACACACCGTGTCCGGCACAGGGAAACACACCGTGTCCGGCACAGGGAAACACACCGTGTCCGGCACAGGGAAACACACCGTGTCCGGCACAGGGAAACACACTGTATCCGGCACAGGAAAACACACCGTATCCGGCACAGGGAAACACAGCGTATCCGGCATAGGAAAACACACAGTATCCGGCATAGGAAAAAACACTGTATCCGGCACAAGGAAACCCATTATATTCAGGGCAGAGAAACCAACCGTATCCAGCACAAGCAAATCCACTGTATCCGGTACAGGGAAATCCACTGTATCCGGCACAGGGATACACACTGAATCCGGCACAGGGATACACACCGAATCCGGCACAGGGATACACACTGAATCCGGCACAGGGTAACACACTGTATCCGGCACAGGGTAACACACTGTATCCGGCACAGGGAAACACACTGTATCCGGCACAGGGAAACACACTGTATCCGGCACAGGGAAACACACTGTATCCGGCACAGGGAAACACACTGTATCCGGCACAGGGAAACACACTGTATCCGGCACAGGGAAACACACCGTATCCGGCACAGGGAAACACACCGTATCCGGCACAGGGAAACACACCGTATCCGGCACAGGGAAACACACTGTATCCGGCACAGGGAAACACACTGTATCCGGCACAGGGAAACACACTGTATCCGGCACAAGGAAACACACTGTATCCGGCACAAGGAAACACACTGTATCCGGCACAGATAAACCAATTATATTCAGGGCAGAGAAAACGATTATATTCAGGGCAGAGTAACCCACGGTATCCAGCAAAGAGAAATACACTGTATCCAGCACACGGAAATCCACTCTGTCCTGCACTGGGAAACCCACAGTATCCAGTGCAGGGGAACCCACCATTTCCAGAATTGGGAAACACACTGTATCTGGCACAGGGAAACACACTGTATCCGGCACAGGGAAACACACTGTATCCGGCACAGGGAAACACACTGTATCCGGCACAGGGAAACACACTGTATCCGGCACAGGGAAACACACCGTATCCGGCACAGGGAAACACAGCGTATCCGGCATAGGAAAACACACAGTATCCGGCATAGGAAAAAACACTGTATCCGGCACAAGGAAACCCATTATATTCAGGGCAGAGAAACCAACCGTATCCAGCACAAGCAAATCCACTGTATCCGGTACAGGGAAATCCACTGTATCCGGCACAGGGAAACACACTGTATCCGGCACAGGGAAACACACTGTATCCGGCACAGGGAAACACACTGTATCCGGCACAGGGAAACACACTGTATCCGGCACAGGGAAACACACTGTATCCGGCACAGGGAAACACACTGTATCCGGCACAGGGAAACCCATTATATTCAGGGCAGAGCAACCCACCGTATCCAGCAAAGGGAAATACACTTTATCCGGCACAGGGAAACACACTGTTTCCTGCACAGGGAAACACACTGTATCCGGCACAGGGATACACACTGAATCCGGCACAGGGATACACACTGAATCCGGCACAGGGATACACACTGAATCCGGCACAGGGTAACACACTGTATCCGGCACAGGGTAACACACTGTATCCGGCACAGGGAAACACACTGTATCCGGCACAGGGAAACACACTGTATCCGGCACAGGGAAACACACTGTATCCGGCACAGGGAAACACACTGTATCCGGCACAGGGAAACACACTGTATCCGGCACAGGGAAACACACCGTATCCGGCACAGGGAAACACACTGTATCCGGCACAGGGAAACACACTGTATCCGGCACAAGGAAACACACTGTATCCGGCACAAGGAAACACACTGTATCCGGCACAAGGAAACACACTGTATCCGGCACAGATAAACCAATTATATTCAGGGCAGAGAAAACGATTATATTCAGGGCAGAGTAACCCACGGTATCCAGCAAAGAGAAATACACTGTATCCAGCACACGGAAATCCACTCTGTCCTGCACTGGGAAACCCACAGTATCCAGTGCAGGGGAACCCACCATTTCCAGAATTGGGAAACACACTGTATCTGGCACAGGGAAACACACTGTATCCGGCACAGGGAAACACACTGTATCCGGCACAGGGAAACACACTGTATCCGGCACAGGGAAACACACTGTATCCGGCACAGGGAAACACACTGTATCCGGCACAGGGAAACACACTGTATCCGGCACAGAGAAACCCATTATATTCAGGGCAGAGAAACCCACCGTATCCTGCACAAGGAAATCCACAGTATCCGGCACAGGGAAACACACTGTATCCGGCACAAGGCAACACACTGTATCCGGCACAAGAAAACACACGGTATCCGGCACAAGGAAACACACCGTAGCCGGCACAGGGAAACACACCTTATCCGGCACAGGGAAACATACCGTATCCGGCACAGGGAAACACACCGTATCCGGCACAGGGAAACACACCGTATCCGGCACAGGGAAACACACCGTATCCAGCACAGGGAAACACACTGTATCCAGCACAGGAAAACACACCGTATCCGGCACAGGGAAACACAGCGTATCCGGCATAGGAAAACACACAGTATCCGGCATAGGAAAAAACACTGTATCCGGCACAAGGAAACCCATTATATTCAGGGCAGAGAAACCAACCATATCCAGCACAAGCAAATCCACTGTATCCGGTACAGGGAAATCCACTGTATCCGGCACAGGGAAACACACTGTATCCGGCACAGGGAAACACACTGTATCCGGCACAGGGAAACACACTGTATCCGGCACAGGGAAACACACTGTATCCGGCACAGGGAAACACACTGTATCCGGCACAGGGAAACCCATTATATTCAGGGCAGAGCAACCCACCGTATCCAGCAAAGGGAAATACACTTTATCCGGCACAGGGAAACACACCGTATCCGGCACAGGGAAACACACTGTATCCGGCACAGGGAAACACACTGTATCCGGCACTGGAAACACACTGTATCCGGCACAAGGAAACACACTGTATCCAGCACAAGGAAACACACTGTATCCGGCACAGATAAACCAATTATATTCAGGGCAGAGAAAACGATTATATTCAGGGCAGAGTAACCCACGGTCTCTAGCAAAGAGAAATACACTGTATCCAGCACACGGAAATCCACTCTGTCCAGCACTGGGAAATCCACAGTATCCAGTGCAGGGGCACCCACCATTTCCAGAACTGGGAAACACACTGTATCTGGCACAGGGAAACACACTGTATCCGGCACAGGGAAACACACTGTATCCGGCACAGGGAAACACACTGTATCCGGCACAGGGAAACACACTGTATCCGGCACAGGGAAACACACTGTATCCGGCACAGGGAAACACACTGTATCCGGCACAGGGAAACACACTGTATCCGGCACAGAGAAACCCATTATATTCAGGGCAGAGAAACCCACCGTATCCTGCACAAGGAAATCCACTGTATCCGGCACAGGGAAACACACTGTATCCGGCACAAGGCAACACACTGTATCCGGCACAAGAAAACACACGGTATCCGGCACAAGGAAACACACCGTAGCCGGCACAGGGAAACACACCTTATCCGGCACAGGGAAACATACCGTATCCGGCACAGGGAAACATACCGTATCCGGCACAGGGAAACACACCGTATCCGGCACAGGGAAACACACCGTATCCAGCACAGGGAAACACACTGTATCCAGCACAGGAAAACACACCGTATCCGGCACAGGGAAACACAGCATATCCGGCACAGGGAAACACACAGTATCCGGCATAGGAAAAAACACTGTATCCGGCACAAGGAAACCCATTATATTCAGGGCAGAGAAACCAACCGTATCCGGTACAGGGAAATCCACTGTATCCGGCACAGGGAAACACACTGTATCCGGCACAGGGAAACACACTGTATCCGGCACAGGGAAACACACTGTATCCGGCACAGGGAAACACACTGTATCCGGCACAGGGAAACACACTGTATCCGGCACAGGGAAACACACTGTATCCGGCACAGGGAAACACACTGTATCCGGCACAGGGAAACACACTGTATCCGGCACAGGGAAACCCATTATATTCAGGGCAGAGCAACCCACCGTATCCAGCAAAGGGAAATACACTTTATCCGGCACAGGGAAACACACTGTTTCCTGCACAGGGAAACACACTGTATCCGGCACAGGGATACACACTGAATCCGGCACAGGGTAACACACTGTATCCGGCACAGGGAAACACACTGTATCCGGCACAGGGAAACACACTGTATCCGGCACAGAGAAACCCATTATATTCAGGGCAGAGAAACCCACCGTATCCTGCACAAGGAAATCCACAGTATCCGGCACAGGGAAACACACTGTATCCGGCACAAGAAAACACACGGTATCCGGCACAAGGAAACACACAGTAGCTGGCACAGGGAAACACACCTTATCCGGCACAGGGAAACATACCGTATCCGGCACAGGGAAACACAGCGTATCCGGCACAGGGAAACACACCGTATCCGGCACAGGGAAACACACCGTATCCAGCACAAGGAAACCCATTATATTCAGGGCAGAGAAACCAACCGTATCCGGTACAGGGAAATCCACTGTATCCGGCACAGGGAAACACACTGTATCCGGCACAGGGAAACACACTGTATCCGGCACAGGGAAACACACTGTATCCGGCACAGGGAAACACACTGTATCCGGCACAGGGAAACACACTGTATCCGGCACAGGGAAACACACTGCATCCGGCACAGGGAAACACACTGTATCCGGCACAGGGAAACCCATTATATTCAGGGCAGAGCAACCCACCGTATCCAGCAAAGGGAAATACACTTTATCCGGCACAGGGAAACACACTGTTTCCTGCACAGGGAAACACACTGTATCCGGCACAGGGATACACACTGAATCCGGCACAGGGATACACACTGAATCCGGCACAGGGATACACACTGAATCCGGCACAGGGTAACACACTGTATCCGGCACAGGGTAACACACTGTATCCGGCACAGGGAAACACACTGTATCCGGCACAGGGAAACACACTGTATCCGGCACAGGGAAACACACTGTATCCGGCACAGGGAAACACACTGTATCCGGCACAGGGAAACACACTGTATCCGGCACAGGGAAACACACTGTATCCGGCACAGGGAAACACACTGTAACCGGCACAGGGAAACCCAAATTTTCCGGCAGAGGGACAGCCAAATTATCCAGCACAGGGAAACCCACTGCATCTTTCACAGGGAAACCCACTGCATCTTTCACAGGGAAACCCACTGCATCTTTCACAGGGAAACCCACTGCATCTTTCACAGAGAAACCCACTGCATCTTTCACAGAGAAACCCACTGCATCTTTCACAGGGAAACCCACTGCATCTTTCACAGGGAAACCCACTGTATCCAGCGCAGGGAAACCCACGTATCCAGTGCAGGGAAAGTCACCGTATTTGGCCCAGAGGAACTCACTGTATCCAGTGCAGGAACCCACCATATCCAGTACAGGGAAATCCACCGTATCCGGCACAGGGAAATCCACCATATCCAGAACAGGGAAACAGACCGTGTCAGGCACAGGGAAACACACCGTGTCCTGCTCAGGGAAACACACCGTGTCCGGCACAGGGAAACACACCGTGTCCGGCACAGGGAAACACACCGTGTCCGGCACAGGGAAACACACCGTGTCCGGCACAGGGAAACACACCGTGTCTGGCACAGGGAAACACACCGTATCCGCCACAGGGAAACACACTGTATCCGGCACAGGGAAACACACCGTGTCCGGCACAGGGAAACACACCGTGTCCGGCACAGGGAAACACACCGTATCCGCCACAGGGAAACACACTGTATCCGGCACAGGGAAACACACCGTGTCCGGCACAGGGAAACACACCGTGTCCGGCACAGGGAAACACACCGTGTCCGGCACAGGGAAACACACCGTGTCCGGCACAGGGAAACACACTGTATCCAGCACAGGAAAACACACCGTATCCGGCACATGGAAACACAGCGTATCCGGCACAAGGAAACCCATTATATTCAGGGCAGAGAAACCAACCGTATCCAGCACAAGCAAATCCACTGTATCCGGTACAGGGAAATCCACTGTATCCGGCACAGGGAAACACACTGTATCCGGCACAGGGAAACACACTGTATCCGGCACAGGGAAACACACTGTATCCGGTACAGGGAAACACACTGTATCCGGCACAGGGAAACACATTATATTGAGGGCAGAGCAACCCACCGTATCCAGCAAAGGGAAATACACTTTATCCGGCACAGGGAAACACACTGTTTCCTGCACAGGGAAACACACTGTATCCGGCACAGGGATACACACTGAATCCGGCACAGGGATACACACTGAATCCGGCACAGGGATACACACTGAATCCGGCACAGGGTAACACACTGTATCCGGCACAGAGTAACACACTGTATCCGGCACAGGGAAACACACTGTATCCGGCACAGGGAAACACACTGTATCCGGCACAGGGAAACACACTGTATCCGGCACAGGGAAACACACTGTATCCGGCACAGGGAAACACACTGTATCCGGCACAGGGAAACACACTGTATCCGGCATATGAAAACACAGTGTATCCAGCACAGAGAAACCCATTATATTCAGGGCAGAGAAACCCACCGTATCCAGCACAAGGAAATCCACTGTATCCTGCACAGGGAAACACACTGTATCCGGCACAGGGAAACACACTGTATCCGGCACAGGGAAACACACTGTATCCGGCACAGGGAAACACACTGTATCCGGCACAGGGAAACACACTGTATCCGGCACAGGGAAACACACTGTATCCGGCACAGGGAAACACACTGTATCCGGCACAGGGAAACACACCGTATCCGGCACAGGGAAACACACCGTATCCTGCACAGGGAAACACACTGTATCCGGCACAGGGAAACACACTGTATCCGGCACAGGGAAACACACTGTATCCGGCACAGGGAAACACACTGTATCCGGCACAGGGAAACACACTGTATCCGGCACAGGGAAACACACTGTATCCGGCACAGGGAAACACACCGTATCCGGCACAGGGAAACACACCGTATCCGGCACAGGGAAACACACTGTATCCGGCACAGGGAAACACACTGTATCCGGCACAGGGAAACACACTGTATCCGGCACAAGGAAACACACTGTATCCGGCACAAGGAAACACACTGTATCCGGCACAGATAAACCAATTATATTCAGGGCAGAGAAAACGATTATATTCAGGGCAGAGTAACCCACGGTATCCAGCAAAGAGAAATACACTGTATCCAGCACACGGAAATCCACTCTGTCCTGCACTGGGAAACCCACAGTATCCAGTGCAGGGGAACCCACCATTTCCAGAATTGGGAAACACACTGTATCTGGCACAGGGAAACACACTGTATCCGGCACAGGGAAACACACTGTATCCGGCACAGGGAAACACACTGTATCCGGCACAGGGAAACACACTGTATCCGGCACAGGGAAACACACTGTATCCGGCACAGAGAAAACCATTATATTCAGGGCAGAGAAACCCACCGTATCCTGCACAAGGAAATCCACAGTATCCGGCACAGGGAAACACACTGTATCCGGCACAGGGAAACACACTGTATCCGGCACAGGGAAACACACTGTATCCGGCACAGGGAAACACACTGTATCCGGCACAGGGAAACCCATTATATTCAGGGCAGAGCAACCCACCGTATCCAGCAAAGGGAAATACACTTTATCCGGCACAGGGAAACACACTGTTTCCTGCACAGGGAAACACACTGTATCCGGCACAGGGATACACACTGAATCCGGCACAGGGTAACACACTGTATCCGGCACAGGGAAACACACTGTATCCGGCACAGGGAAACACACTGTATCCGGCACAGGGAAACACACCGTATCCGGCACAGGGAAACACACTGTATCCGGCACAGGGAAACACACTGTATCCGGCACAGGGAAACACACTGTATCCGGCACAAGGAAACACACTGTATCCAGCACAAGGAAACACACTGTATCCGGCACAGATAAACCAATTATATTCAGGGCAGAGAAAACGATTATATTCAGGGCAGAGTAACCCACGGTCTCTAGCAAAGAGAAATACACTGTATCCAGCACACGGAAATCCACTCTGTCCAGCACTGGGAAATCCACAGTATCCAGTGCAGGGGCACCCACCATTTCCAGAACTGGGAAACACACTGTATCTGGCACAGGGAAACACACTGTATCCGGCACAGGGAAACACACTGTATCCGGCACAGGGAAACACACTGTATCTGGCACAGGGAAACACACTGTATCCGGCACAGGGAAACACACTGTATCCGGCACAGAGAAACCCATTATATTCAGGGCAGAGAAACCCACCGTATCCTGCACAAGGAAATCCACTGTATCCGGCACAGGGAAACACACTGTATCCGGCACAAGGCAACACACTGTATCCGGCACAAGAAAACACACGGTATCCGGCACAAGGAAACACACCGTAGCCGGCACAGGGAAACACACCTTATCCGGCACAGGGAAACATACCGTATCCGGCACAGGGAAACACAGCGTATCCGGCATAGGAAAACACACAGTATCCGGCATAGGAAAAAACACTGTATCCGGCACAAGGAAACCCATTATATTCAGGGCAGAGAAACCAACCGTATCCAGCACAAGCAAATCCACTGTATCCGGTACAGGGAAATCCACTGTATCCGGCACAGGGAAACACACTGTATCCGGCACAGGGAAACACACTGTATCCGGCACAGGGAAACACACTGTATCCGGCACAGGGAAACACACTGTATCCGGCACAGGGAAACACACTGTATCCGGCACAGGGAAACACACTGTATCCGGCACAGGGAAACCCATTATATTCAGGGCAGAGCAACCCACCGTATCCAGCAAAGGGAAATACACTTTATCCGGCACAGGGAAACACACTGTTTCCTGCACAGGGAAACACACTGTATCCGGCACAGGGATACACACTGAATCCGGCACAGGGATACACACTGAATCCGGCACAGGGATACACACTGAATCCGGCACAGGGTAACACACTGTATCCGGCACAGGGTAACACACTGTATCCGGCACAGGGAAACACACTGTATCCGGCACAGGGAAACACACTGTATCCGGCACAGGGAAACACACTGTATCCGGCACAGGGAAACACACTGTATCCGGCACAGGGAAACACACTGTATCCGGCACAGGGAAACACACTGTATCCGGCACAGGGAAACACACTGTAACCGGCACAGGGAAACCCAAATTTTCCGGCAGAGGGACAGCCAAATTATCCAGCGCAGGGAAACCCACTGCATCTTTCACAGGGAAACCCACTGCATCTTTCACAGGGAAACCCACTGCATCTTTCACAGGGAAACCCACTGCATCTTTCACAGAGAAACCCACTGCATCTTTCACAGAGAAACCCACTGCATCTTTCACAGGGAAACCCACTGTATCCAGCGCAGGGAAACCCACGTATCAAGTGCAGGGAAAGTCACCGTATTTGGCCCAGAGGAACTCACTGTATCCAGTGCAGGAACCCACCATATCCAGTACAGGGAAATCCACCGTATCAGGCACAGGGAAATCCACCATATCCAGAACAGGGAAACAGACCGTGTCAGGCACAGGGAAACACACCGTGTCCTGCTCAGGGAAACACACCATGTCCGGCACAGGGAAACACACCGTGTCCGGCACAGGGAAACACACCGTGTCCGGCACAGGGAAACACACCTTATCTGGCACAGTGAAACACACCGTATCCGGCACAGGGAAACACACCGTATCCGGCACAGGGAAACACACCGTATCCGGCACAGGGAAACACACCGTATCCGGCACAGGGAAACACACCATATCCGGCACAGGGAAACACACCGTATCCGGCACAGGGAAACACACCGTATCCGGCACAGGGAAACACACCGTATCCGGCACAGGGAAACACACTGCAACCGGCACAGGGAAACCCAAAGTATCCAGCACAGGGAAACCCACTGTATCCAGCACAGGGAAACCCACTGCATCTTTCACAGGGAAACCCACTGCATCTTTCACAGGGAAACCCACTGCATCTTTCACAGGGAAACCCACTGCATCTTTCACAGAGAAACCCACTGCATCTTTCACAGAGAAACCCACTGCATCTTTCACAGGGAAACCCACTGCATCTTTCACAGGGAAACCCACTGCATCTTTCACAGGGAAACCCACTGTATCCAGCGCAGGGAAACCCATGTATCAAGTGCAGGGAAAGTCACCGTATTTGGCACAGAGGAACTCACTGTATCCAGTGCAGGAACCCACCATATCCAGTACAGGGAAATCCACCGTATCCGGCACAGGGAAATCCACCATATCCAGAACAGGGAAACAGACCGTGTCAGGCACAGGGAAACACACCGTGTCCTGCTCAGGGAAACACACCGTGTCCGGCACAGGGAAACACACCGTGTCCGGCACAGGGAAAGACACCGTGTCCGGCACAGGGAAACACACCGTGTCCGGCACAGGGAAGCACACCGTGTCCGGCACAGGGAAACACACCGTGTCCGGCACAGGGAAACACACCGTGTCCGGCACAGGGAAACACACCGTGTCCGGCACAGGGAAACACACCGTGTCCGGCACAGGGAAACACACCGTGTCTGGCACAGGGAAACACACCGTGTCCGGCACAGGGAAACACACCTAGTCCGGCACAGGGAAACACACCGTGTCCGGCACAGGGAAACACATCGTGTCCGGCACAGGGAAACACACCTTATCTGGCACAGGGAAACACACCATATCCGGCACAGGGAAACACACCGTGTCTGGCACAGGGAAACACACCGTGTCCGGCACAGGGAAACACACCTAGTCCGGCACAGGGAAACACACCGTGTCCGGCACAGGGAAACACATCGTGTCCGGCACAGGGAAACACACCTTATCTGGCACAGGGAAACACACCATATCCGGCACAGGGAAACACACCGTATCCGGCACAGGGAAACACACTGTATCCGGCACAGGGAAACACACTGCAACCGGCACAGGGAAACCCAAAGTATCCAGCACAGGGAAACCCACTGTATCCAGCACAGGGAAACCCACTGCATCTTTCACAGGGAAACCCACTGCATCTTTCACAGGGAAACCCACTGCATCTTTCACAGGGAAACCCACTGCATCTTTCACAGGGAAACCCACTGCATCTTTCACAGGGAAACCCACTGCATCTTTCACAGGGAAACCCACTGCATCTTTCACAAGCAAACCCACTGCATCTTTCACAGGGAAACCCACTGCATCTTTCACAGGGAAACCCACTGCATCTTTCACACGGAAACCCACTGCATCTTAAACAGGGAAACCCACTGCATCTTTTACAGGGAAACCCACTGCATCTTTCACACGGAAACCCACTGCATCTTTCACAGGGAAACCCACTGTATCCAGCACAGGGAAACCCACGTATCAAGTGCAGGGAAAGCCACCGTATCCAGCACAGAGGAACTCACTGTATCCAGTGCAGGAAACCCATCATATCCCGTGCAGGGAAACCCACCACATCCAGTGCAGGGAAACCCATCATATCCAGTGCAGGGAAACCCAATGTATCCAGCACAGAGAAACCCACCATGTCCAGCACTTAGCGACCCACCGTATCCAGCACAGGGAAACCCAATGTATCCAGCGCATGGGAACCCACCATTTCCAGTGCAGGGAAACCCACCATTTCCAGTGCAGGGAAACACTCTGTAACCAGCACAGGAATACCTACCGTATCCAGTACAGGGAAATCCACCGTATCCGGCACAGGGACACACACCGTAACCGGCAGAGGGAAACAGACCGTATCCGGAACAGGGCAACACACTGTATCCGGCACAGGGAAACACACCGTATCCGGCACAGGGAAACACACCGTATCCAGCACAGGGAAACACACCGTATCCGGCACAGGGAAACACACTGTATCCGGCACAGGGAAACACACTGTATCCGGCACAGGGAAACACACTGTATCCGGCACAGGGAAACACACTGTATCCGGCATATGAAAACACAGTGTATCCAGCACAGAGAAACCCATTATATTCAGGGCAGAGAAACCCACCGTATCCAGCACAAGGAAATCCACTGTATCCAGCACACGGAAATCCACTGTATCCTGCACAGGGAAAGACACCGTATCCGGCACAGGGAAACACAACGTATCCGGCATAGGAAAACACACAGTATCCGGCATAGGAAAAAACACTGTATCCGGCACAAGGAAACCCATTATATTCAGGGCAGAGAAACCAACCGTATCCAGCACAAGCAAATCCACTGTATCCGGTAAAGGGAAATCCACTGTATCCGGCACAGGGAAACACACTGTATCCGGCACAGGGAAACACACTGTATCCAGCGCAGGGAAACCCACGTATCAAGTGCAGGGAAAGTCACCGTATTCGGCACAGAGGAACTCACTGTATCCAGTGCAGGAACCCACCATATCCAGTACAGGGAAATCCACCGTATCCGGCACAGGGAAATCCACCATATCCAGAACAGGGAAACAGACCGTGTCAGGCACAGGGAAACACACCGTGTCCGGCTCAGGGAAACACACCGTGTCCGGCTCAGGGAAACACACCGTGTCCGGCACAGGGAAACACACCGTGTCCGGCACAGGGAAACACACCGTGTCCGGCACAGGGAAACACACCGTGTCCGGCACAGGGAAACACACCGTGTCCGGCACAGGGAAACACACCGTATCCGGCACAGGGAAACACACCGTGTCCGGCACAGGGAAACACACCGTGTCCGGCACAGGGAAACACACCGTGTCCGGCACAGGGAAACACACCGTGTCCGGCACAGGGAAACACACCGTGTCCGGCACAGGGAAACACACCATATCCGGCACATGGAAACACACCGTATCCGGCACAGGGAAACACACCGTATCCGGCACAGGGAAACACACCGTATCCGGCACAGGGAAACACACTGTAATCTGCACAGGGAAACCCAAAGTATCCAGCACAGGGAAACCCACTGTATCCAGCACAGGGAAACCCACTGCATCTTTCACAGGGAAACCCACTGCATCTTTCACAGGGAAACCCACTGCATCTTTCACAGGGAAACCCACTGCATCTTTCACAGGCAAACCCACTGCATCTTTCACAGGGAAACCCACTGCATCTTTAACAGGGAAACCCACTGCATCTTTCACACGGAAACCCACTGCATCTTAAACAGGGAAACCCACTGCATCTTTTACAGGGAAACCCACTGCATCTTTCACACGGAAACCCACTGCATCTTTCACAGGGAAACCCACTGTATCCAGCACAGGGAAACCCACGTATCAAGTGCAGGGAAAGCCACCGTATCCAGCACAGAGGAACTCACTGCATCCAGTGCAGGAAACCCATCATATCCCGTGCAGGGAAACCCACCACATCCAGTGCAGGGAAACCCACCATATCCAGTGCAGGGAAACCCAATGTATCCAGCACAGAGAAACCCACCATGTCCAGCACTTAGCGACCCACCATATCCAGCACAGGGAAACCCAATGTATCCAGCGCATGGGAACCCACCATTTCCAGTGCAGGGAAACCCACCATTTCCAGTGCAGGGAAACACTCTGTAACCAGCACAGGAATACCTACCGTATCCAGTACAGGGAAATCCACCGTATCCGGCACAGGGACACACACCGTAACCGGCAGAGGGAAACAGACTGTATCCGGAACAGGGCAACACACTGTATCCGGCACAGGGAAACACACCGTATCCGGCACAGGGAAACACACCATATCCGGCACAGGGAAACACACCATATCCGGCACAAAGAAACACACTGTATCCGGCACAGGGAAACACACTGTATCCGGCACAGGGAAACACACTGTATCCGGCACAGGGAAACACACTGTATCCGGCACAGGGAAACACACTGTATCCGGCATATGAAAACACAGTGTATCCAGCACAGAGAAACCCATTATATTCAGGGCAGAGAAACCCACCGTATCCAGCACAAGGAAATCCACTGTATCCAGCGCAGGGAAATCCACTGTATCCTGCACAGGGAAACACACTGTATCCGGCACAGGGAAACACACTGTATCCGGGACAGGGAAACACACTGTATCCGGCACAGGGAAACACACTGTAGCCGGCACAGGGAAACACACTGTATCCGGCACAGGGAAACACACTGTATCCGGCACAGGGAAACACACTGTAACCGGTACAGGGAAACACACCGTATCCGGCACAGGGAAACACACCGTATCCGGCACAGGGAAACACACCGTATCCGGCACAAGGAAACACACTGTATCCGGCACAAGGAAACACACTGTATCCGGCACAGATAAACCAATTATATTCAGGGCAGAGAAAACGATTATATTCAGGGCAGAGTAACCCACGGTATCCAGCAAAGAGAAATACACTGTATAGAGCACACGGAAATCCACTCTGTCCTGCACTGGGAAACCCACAGTATCCAGTGCAGGGGAACCCACCATTTCCAGAATTCGGAAACACACTGTATCTGGCACAGGGAAACACACTGTATCCGGCACAGGGAAACACACTGTATCCGGCACAGGGAAACACACTGTATCCGGCACAGGGAAACACACTGTATCCGGCACAGAGAAACCCATTATATTCAGGGCAGAGAAACCCACCGTATCCTGCACAAGGAAATCCACTGTATCCGGCACAGGGAAACACACTGTATCCGGCACAAGGCAACACACTGTATCCGGCACAAGAAAACACACGGTATCCGGCACAAGGAAACACACCGTAGCCGGCACAGGGAAACACACCTTATCCGGCACAGGGAAACATACCGTATCCGGCACAGGGAAACACACCGTATCCGGCACAGGGAAACACACCGTATCCGGCACAGGGAAACACACCGTATCCAGCACAGGGAAACACACCGTATCCAGCACAGGAAAACACACCGTATCCGGCACAGGGAAACACAGCGTATCCGGCATAGGAAAACACACAGTATCCGGCATAGGAAAAAACACTGTATCCGGCACAAGGAAACCCATTATATTCAGGGCAGAGAAACCAACCGTATCCAGCACAAGCAAATCCACTGTATCCGGTACAGGGAAATCCACTGTATCTGGCACAGGGAAACACACTGTATCCGGCACAGGGAAACACACGGTATCCGGCACAGGGAAACACACTGTATCCGGCACAGGGAAACACACTGTATCCGGCACAGGGAAACACACTGTATCCGGCACAGGGAAACCCATTATATTCAGGGCAGAGCAACCCACCGTATCCAGCAAAGGGAAATACACTTTATCCGGCACAGGGAAACACACTGTTTCCTGCACAGGGAAACACACTGTTTCCGGCACAGGGATACACACTGAATCCGGCACAGGGATACACACTGAATCCGGCACAGGGATACACACTGAATCCGGCACAGGGTAACACACTGTATCCGGCACAGGGAAACACACTGTATCCGGCACAGGGAAACACACTGTATCCGGCACAGGGAAACACACTGTATCCGGCACAGGGAAACACACTGTATCCGGCACAGGGAAACACACTGTATCCGGGACAGGGAAACACACTGTATCCGGCACAGGGAAACACACTGTAGCCGGCACAGGGAAACACACTGTATCCGGCACAGGGAAACACACTGTATCCGGCACAGGGAAACACACTGTAACCGGTACAGGGAAACACACCGTATCCGGCACAGGGAAACACACCGTATCCGGCACAGGGAAACACACCGTATCCGGCACAAGGAAACACACTGTATCCGGCACAAGGAAACACACTGTATCCGGCACAGATAAACCAATTATATTCAGGGCAGAGAAAACGATTATATTCAGGGCAGAGTAACCCACGGTATCCAGCAAAGAGAAATACACTGTATAGAGCACACGGAAATCCACTCTGTCCTGCACTGGGAAACCCACAGTATCCAGTGCAGGGGAACCCACCATTTCCAGAATTCGGAAACACACTGTATCTGGCACAGGGAAACACACTGTATCCGGCACAGGGAAACACACTGTATCCGGCACAGGGAAACACACTGTATCCGGCACAGGGAAACACACTGTATCCGGCACAGAGAAACCCATTATATTCAGGGCAGAGAAACCCACCGTATCCTGCACAAGGAAATCCACTGTATCCGGCACAGGGAAACACACTGTATCCGGCACAAGGCAACACACTGTATCCGGCACAAGAAAACACACGGTATCCGGCACAAGGAAACACACCGTAGCCGGCACAGGGAAACACACCTTATCCGGCACAGGGAAACATACCGTATCCGGCACAGGGAAACACACCGTATCCGGCACAGGGAAACACACCGTATCCGGCACAGGGAAACACACCGTATCCAGCACAGGGAAACACACCGTATCCAGCACAGGAAAACACACCGTATCCGGCACAGGGAAACACAGCGTATCCGGCATAGGAAAACACACAGTATCCGGCATAGGAAAAAACACTGTATCCGGCACAAGGAAACCCATTATATTCAGGGCAGAGAAACCAACCGTATCCAGCACAAGCAAATCCACTGTATCCGGTACAGGGAAATCCACTGTATCTGGCACAGGGAAACACACTGTATCCGGCACAGGGAAACACACGGTATCCGGCACAGGGAAACACACTGTATCCGGCACAGGGAAACACACTGTATCCGGCACAGGGAAACACACTGTATCCGGCACAGGGAAACCCATTATATTCAGGGCAGAGCAACCCACCGTATCCAGCAAAGGGAAATACACTTTATCCGGCACAGGGAAACACACTGTTTCCTGCACAGGGAAACACACTGTTTCCGGCACAGGGATACACACTGAATCCGGCACAGGGATACACACTGAATCCGGCACAGGGATACACACTGAATCCGGCACAGGGTAACACACTGTATCCGGCACAGGGAAACACACTGTATCCGGCACAGGGAAACACACTGTATCCGGCACAGGGAAACACACTGTATCCGGCACAGGGAAACACACTGTATCCGGCACAGGGAAACACACCGTACCAAGAACAGGAAAACACACCGTATCCGGCACAGGGAAACACAGCGTATCCGGCATAGGAAAACACACAGTATCCGGCATAGGAAAAAACACTGTATCCGGCACAAGGAAACCCATTATATTCAGGGCAGAGAAACCAACCGTATCCAGCACAAGCAAATCCACTGTATCCGGTACAGGGAAATCCACTGTATCCGGCACAGGGAAACACACTGTATCCGGCACAGGGAAACACACGGTATCCGGCACAGGGAAACACACGGTATCCGGCACAGGGAAACACACGGTATCCGGCACAGGGAAACACACTGTATCCGGCACAGGGAAACCCATTATATTCAGGGCAGAGCAACCCACCGTATCCAGCAAAGGGAAATACACTTTATCCGGCACAGGGAAACACACTGTTTCCTGCACAGGGAAACACACTGTATCCGGCACAGGGATACACACTGAATCCGGCACAGGGTAACACACTGTATCCGGCACAGGGAAACACACTGTATCCGGCACAGGGAAACACACCATATCCGGCACAGGGAAACACACCGTATCCGGCACAGGGAAACACACTGTATCCTGCACAGGGAAACACACTGTATCCGTCACAGGGAAACACACTGTATCCGGCACAGGGAAACACACTGTATCCGGCACAGGGAAACACACTGTATCCGGCACAGGGAAACACACTGTATCCGGCACAGGGAAACCCATTATATTCAGGGCAGAGCAACCCACCGTATCCAGCAAAGGGAAATACACTTTATCCGGCACAGGGAAACACACTGTTTCCTGCACAGGGAAACACACTGTATCCGGCACAGGGATACACACTGAATCCGGCACAGGGTAACACACTGTATCCGGCACAGGGAAACACACTGTATCCGGCACAGGGAAACACACCATATCCGGCACAGGGAAACACACCGTATCCGGCACAGGGAAACACACTGTATCCGGCACAGGGAAACGCACTGTATCCGGCACAGGGAAACACACTGTATCCGGCACAAGGAAACACACTGTATCCAGCACAAGGAAACACACTGTATCCGGCACAGATAAACCAATTATATTCAGGGCAGAGAAAACGATTATATTCAGGGCAGAGTAACCCACGGTATCCATCAAAGAGAAATACACTGTATCCAGCACACGGAAATCCACTCTGTCCTGCACTGGGAAACCCACAGTATCCAGCGCAGGGGAACCCACCATTTCCAGAACTGGGAAACACACTGTATCTGGCACAGGGAAACACACCGTATCCGCCACAGGGAAACACACTGTATCCGGCACAGGGATACACACTGTATCCGGCACAGGGAAACACACTGTATCCGGCACAGGGTAACACACTGTATCCGGCACAGGGAAACACACTGTATCCGGCACAGAGAAACCCATTATATTCAGGGCAGAGAAACCCACCGTATCCTGCACAAGGAAATCCACTGTATCCGGCACAGGGAAACACACTGTATCCGGCACAAGGCAACACACTGTATCCGGCACAAGAAAACACACGGTATCCGGCACAAGGAAACACACCGTAGCCGGCAGAGGGAAACACACCTTATCCGGCACAGGGAAACACACTGTTTCCTGCACAGGGAAACACACTGTATCCGGCACAGGGATACACACTGAATCCGGCACAGGGATACACACTGAATCCGGCACAGGGATACACACTGTATCCGGCACAGGGAAACACACTGTATCCGGCACAGGGAAACACACTGTATCCGGCACAGGGAAACACACTGTATCCGGCACAGGGAAACACACTGTATCCGGCACAGGGAAACACACTGTATCCGGCACAGGGAAACACACTGTATCCGGCACAGGGAAACCCATTATATTCAGGGCAGAGCAACCCACTGTATCCAGCAAAGGGAAATACACTTTATCCGGCACAGGGAAACACACTGTTTCCTGCACAGGGAAACACACTGTATCCGGCACAGGGATACACACTGAATCCGGCACAGGGTAACACACTGTATCCGGCACAGGGAAACACACTGTATCCGGCACAGGGAAACACACTGTATCCGGCACAGGGAAATACACTTTATCCGGCACAAGGAAACACACTGTATCCAGCACAAGGAAACACACTGTATCCGGCACAGATAAACCAATTATATTCAGGGCAGAGAAAACGATTATATTCAGGGCAGAGTAACCCACGGTATCCAGCAAAGAGAAATACACTGTATCCAGCACACGGAAATCCACTCTGTCCTGCACTGGGAAACCCACAGTATCCAGTGCAGGGGAACCCACCATTTCCAGAACTGGGAAACACACTGTATCTGGCACAGGGAAACACACTGTATCCGGCACAGGGAAACACACTGTATCCGGCACAGGGAAGCACACTGTATCCGGCACAGGGAAACACACTGTATCCGGCACAGGGAAACACACTGTATCCGGCACAGGGAAACACACTGTATCCGGCACAGAGAAACCCATTATATTCAGGGCAGAGAAACCCACCGTATCCTGCACAAGGAAATCCACTGTATCCGGCACAGGGAAACACACTGTTTCCGGCACAAGAAAACACACGGTATCCGGCACAAGGAAACACACCGTAGCCGGCACAGGGAAACACACCTTATCCGGCACAGGGAAACACACTGTTTCCTGCACAGGGAAACACACTGTATCCGGCACAGGGATACACACTGAATCCGGCACAGGGATACACACTGAATCCGGCACAGGGATACACACTGAATCCGGCACAGGGTAACACACTGTATCCGGCACAGGGAAACACACTGTATCCGGCATATGAAAACACAGTGTATCCAGCACAGAGAAACCCATTATATTCAGGGCAGAGAAACCCACCGTATCCAGCACAAGGAAATCCACTGTATCCAGCACAGGGAAATCCACTGTATCCTGCACAGGGAAAGACACCGTATCCGGCACAGGGAAACACAACGTATCCGGCATAGGAAAACACACAGTATCCGGCATAGGAAAAAACACTGTATCCGGCACAAGGAAACCCATTATATTCAGGGCAGAGAAACCAACCGTATCCAGCACAAGCAAATCCACTGTATCCGGTAAAGGGAAATCCACTGTATCCGGCACAGGGAAACACACTGTATCCGGCACAGGGAAACACACTGTATCCAGCGCAGGGAAACCCACGTATCAAGTGCAGGGAAAGTCACCGTATTCGGCACAGAGGAACTCACTGTATCCAGTGCAGGAACCCACCATATCCAGTACAGGGAAATCCACCGTATCCGGCACAGGGAAATCCACCATATCCAGAACAGGGAAACAGACCGTGTCAGGCACAGGGAAACACACCGTGTCCGGCTCAGGGAAACACACCGTGTCCGGCTCAGGGAAACACACCGTGTCCGGCACAGGGAAACACACCGTGTCCGGCACAGGGAAACACACCGTGTCCGGCACAGGGAAACACACCGTGTCCGGCACAGGGAAACACACCGTGTCCGGCACAGGGAAACACACCGTATCCGGCACAGGGAAACACACCGTGTCCGGCACAGGGAAACACACCGTGTCCGGCACAGGGAAACACACCGTGTCCGGCACAGGGAAACACACCGTTTCCGGCACAGGGAAACACACCGTGTCCGGCACAGGGAAACACACCATATCCGGCACATGGAAACACACCGTATCCGGCACAGGGAAACACACCGTATCCGGCACAGGGAAACACACCGTATCCGGCACAGGGAAACACACTGTAATCTGCACAGGGAAACCCAAAGTATCCAGCACAGGGAAACCCACTGTATCCAGCACAGGGAAACCCACTGCATCTTTCACAGGGAAACCCACTGCATCTTTCACAGGGAAACCCACTGCATCTTTCACAGGGAAACCCACTGCATCTTTCACAGGCAAACCCACTGCATCTTTCACAGGGAAACCCACTGCATCTTTAACAGGGAAACCCACTGCATCTTTCACACGGAAACCCACTGCATCTTAAACAGGGAAACCCACTGCATCTTTTACAGGGAAACCCACTGCATCTTTCACACGGAAACCCACTGCATCTTTCACAGGGAAACCCACTGTATCCAGCACAGGGAAACCCACGTATCAAGTGCAGGGAAAGCCACCGTATCCAGCACAGAGGAACTCACTGCATCCAGTGCAGGAAACCCATCATATCCCGTGCAGGGAAACCCACCACATCCAGTGCAGGGAAACCCACCATATCCAGTGCAGGGAAACCCAATGTATCCAGCACAGAGAAACCCACCATGTCCAGCACTTAGCGACCCACCGTATCCAGCACAGGGAAACCCAATGTATCCAGCGCATGGGAACCCACCATTTCCAGTGCAGGGAAACCCACCATTTCCAGTGCAGGGAAACACTCTGTAACCAGCACAGGAATACCTACCGTATCCAGTACAGGGAAATCCACCGTATCCGGCACAGGGACACACACCGTAACCGGCAGAGGGAAACAGACTGTATCCGGAACAGGGCAACACACTGTATCCGGCACAGGGAAACACACCGTATCCGGCACAGGGAAACACACCATATCCGGCACAGGGAAACACACCATATCCGGCACAGGGAAACACACTGTATCCGGCACAGGGAAACACACTGTATCCGGCACAGGGAAACACACTGTATCCGGCACAGGGAAACACACTGTATCCGGCACAGGGAAACACACTGTATCCGGCATATGAAAACACAGTGTATCCAGCACAGAGAAACCCATTATATTCAGGGCAGAGAAACCCACCGTATCCAGCACAAGGAAATCCACTGTATCCAGCGCAGGGAAATCCACTGTATCCTGCACAGGGAAACACACTGTATCCGGCACAGGGAAACACACTGTATCCGGGACAGGGAAACACACTGTATCCGGCACAGGGAAACACACTGTAGCCGGCACAGGGAAACACACTGTATCCGGCACAGGGAAACACACTGTATCCGGCACAGGGAAACACACTGTAACCGGTACAGGGAAACACACCGTATCCGGCACAGGGAAACACACCGTATCCGGCACAGGGAAACACACCGTATCCGGCACAAGGAAACACACTGTATCCGGCACAAGGAAACACACTGTATCCGGCACAGATAAACCAATTATATTCAGGGCAGAGAAAACGATTATATTCAGGGCAGAGTAACCCACGGTATCCAGCAAAGAGAAATACACTGTATAGAGCACACGGAAATCCACTCTGTCCTGCACTGGGAAACCCACAGTATCCAGTGCAGGGGAACCCACCATTTCCAGAATTCGGAAACACACTGTATCTGGCACAGGGAAACACACTGTATCCGGCACAGGGAAACACACTGTATCCGGCACAGGGAAACACACTGTATCCGGCACAGGGAAACACACTGTATCCGGCACAGAGAAACCCATTATATTCAGGGCAGAGAAACCCACCGTATCCTGCACAAGGAAATCCACTGTATCCGGCACAGGGAAACACACTGTATCCGGCACAAGGCAACACACTGTATCCGGCACAAGAAAACACACGGTATCCGGCACAAGGAAACACACCGTAGCCGGCACAGGGAAACACACCTTATCCGGCACAGGGAAACATACCGTATCCGGCACAGGGAAACACACCGTATCCGGCACAGGGAAACACACCGTATCCGGCACAGGGAAACACACCGTATCCAGCACAGGGAAACACACCGTATCCAGCACAGGAAAACACACCGTATCCGGCACAGGGAAACACAGCGTATCCGGCATAGGAAAACACACAGTATCCGGCATAGGAAAAAACACTGTATCCGGCACAAGGAAACCCATTATATTCAGGGCAGAGAAACCAACCGTATCCAGCACAAGCAAATCCACTGTATCCGGTACAGGGAAATCCACTGTATCTGGCACAGGGAAACACACTGTATCCGGCACAGGGAAACACACGGTATCCGGCACAGGGAAACACACTGTATCCGGCACAGGGAAACACACTGTATCCGGCACAGGGAAACACACTGTATCCGGCACAGGGAAACCCATTATATTCAGGGCAGAGCAACCCACCGTATCCAGCAAAGGGAAATACACTTTATCCGGCACAGGGAAACACACTGTTTCCTGCACAGGGAAACACACTGTTTCCGGCACAGGGATACACACTGAATCCGGCACAGGGATACACACTGAATCCGGCACAGGGATACACACTGAATCCGGCACAGGGTAACACACTGTATCCGGCACAGGGAAACACACTGTATCCGGCACAGGGAAACACACTGTATCCGGCACAGGGAAACACACTGTATCCGGCACAGGGAAACACACTGTATCCAGCACAGGGAAACACACCGTACCAAGAACAGGAAAACACACCGTATCCGGCACAGGGAAACACAGCGTATCCGGCATAGGAAAACACACAGTATCCGGCATAGGAAAAAACACTGTATCCGGCACAAGGAAACCCATTATATTCAGGGCAGAGAAACCAACCGTATCCAGCACAAGCAAATCCACTGTATCCGGTACAGGGAAATCCACTGTATCCGGCACAGGGAAACACACTGTATCCGGCACAGGGAAACACACGGTATCCGGCACAGGGAAACACACGGTATCCGGCACAGGGAAACACACGGTATCCGGCACAGGGAAACACACTGTATCCGGCACAGGGAAACCCATTATATTCAGGGCAGAGCAACCCACCGTATCCAGCAAAGGGAAATACACTTTATCCGGCACAGGGAAACACACTGTTTCCTGCACAGGGAAACACACTGTATCCGGCACAGGGATACACACTGAATCCGGCACAGGGTAACACACTGTATCCGGCACAGGGAAACACACTGTATCCGGCACAGGGAAACACACCATATCCGGCACAGGGAAACACACCGTATCCGGCACAGGGAAACACACTGTATCCTGCACAGGGAAACACACTGTATCCGTCACAGGGAAACACACTGTATCCGGCACAGGGAAACACACTGTATCCGGCACAGGGAAACACACTGTATCCGGCACAGGGAAACCCATTATATTCAGGGCAGAGCAACCCACCGTATCCAGCAAAGGGAAATCCACTTTATCCGGCACAGGGAAACACACTGTTTCCTGCACAGGGAAACACACTGTATCCGGCACAGGGATACACACTGAATCCGGCACAGGGTAACACACTGTATCCGGCACAGGGAAACACACTGTATCCGGCACAGGGAAACACACCATATCCGGCACAGGGAAACACACCGTATCCGGCACAGGGAAACACACTGTATCCGGCACAGGGAAACGCACTGTATCCGGCACAGGGAAACACACTGTATCCGGCACAAGGAAACACACTGTATCCAGCACAAGGAAACACACTGTATCCGGCACAGATAAACCAATTATATTCAGGGCAGAGAAAACGATTATATTCAGGGCAGAGTAACCCACGGTATCCATCAAAGAGAAATACACTGTATCCAGCACACGGAAATCCACTCTGTCCTGCACTGGGAAACCCACAGTATCCAGCGCAGGGGAACCCACCATTTCCAGAACTGGGAAACACACTGTATCTGGCACAGGGAAACACACCGTATCCGGCACAGGGAAACACACTGTATCCGGCACAGGGAAACACACTGTATCCGGCACAGGGAAACACACTGTATCCGGCACAGGGAAACACACTGTATCCGGCACAGGGAAACACACTGTATCCGGCACAGAGAAACCCATTATATTCAGGGCAGAGAAACCCACCGTATCCTGCACAAGGAAATCCACTGTATCCGGCACAGGGAAACACACTGTATCCGGCACAAGGCAACACACTGTATCCGGCACAAGAAAACACACGGTATCCGGCACAAGGAAACACACCGTAGCCGGCAGAGGGAAACACACCTTATCCGGCACAGGGAAACACACTGTTTCCTGCACAGGGAAACACACTGTATCCGGCACAGGGATACACACTGAATCCGGCACAGGGATACACACTGAATCCGGCACAGGGATACACACTGTATCCGGCACAGGGAAACACACTGTATCCGGCACAGGGAAACACACTGTATCCGGCACAGGGAAACACACTGTATCCGGCACAGGGAAACACACTGTATCCGGCACAGGGAAACACACTGTATCCGGCACAGGGAAACACACTGTATCCGGCACAGGGAAACACATTATATTCAGTGCAGAGCAACCCACTGTATCCAGCAAAGGGAAATACACTTTATCCGGCACAGGGAAACACACTGTTTCCTGCACAGGGAAACACACTGTATCCGGCACAGGGATACACACTGAATCCGGCACAGGGTAACACACTGTATCCGGCACAGGGAAACACACTGTATCCGGCACAGGGAAACACACTGTATCCGGCACAGGGAAATACACTTTATCCGGCACAAGGAAACACACTGTATCCAGCACAAGGAAACACACTGTATCCGGCACAGATAAACCAATTATATTCAGGGCAGAGAAAACGATTATATTCAGGGCAGAGTAACCCACGGTATCCAGCAAAGAGAAATACACTGTATCCAGCACACGGAAATCCACTCTGTCCTGCACTGGGAAACCCACAGTATCCAGTGCAGGGGAACCCACCATTTCCAGAACTGGGAAACACACTGTATCTGGCACAGGGAAACACACTGTATCCGGCACAGGGAAACACACTGTATCCGGCACAGGGAAGCACACTGTATCCGGCACAGGGAAACACACTGTATCCGGCACAGGGAAACACACTGTATCCGGCACAGGGAAACACACTGTATCCGGCACAGAGAAACCCATTATATTCAGGGCAGAGAAACCCACCGTATCCTGCACAAGGAAATCCACTGTATCCGGCACAGGGAAACACACTGTATCCGGCACAAGAAAACACACGGTATCCGGCACAAGGAAACACACCGTAGCCGGCACAGGGAAACACACCTTATCCGGCACAGGGAAACACACTGTTTCCTGCACAGGGAAACACACTGTATCCGGCACAGGGATACACACTGAATCCGGCACAGGGATACACACTGAATCCGGCACAGGGATACACACTGAATCCGGCACAGGGTAACACACTGTATCCGGCACAGGGAAACACACTGTATCCGGCACAGGGAAACACACTGTATCCGGCACAGGGAAACACACTGTATCCGGCACAGGGAAACACACTGTATCCGGCACAGGGAAACACACTGTATCCGGCACAGGGAAACACACTGTATCCGGCACAGGGAAACACACTGTATCCGGCACAGGGAAACACACTGTATCCGGCACAGGGAAACCCAAATTTTCCGGCAGAGGGACAGCCAAATTATCCAGCACAGGGAAACCCACTGCATCTTTCACAGGGAAACCCACTGCATCTTTCACAGGGAAACCCACTGCATCTTTCACAGGGAAACCCACTGCATCTTTCACAGAGAAACCCACTGCATCTTTCACAGAGAAACCCACTGCATCTTTCACAGGGAAACCCACTGCATCTTTCACAGGGAAACCCACTGCATCTTTCACAGGGAAACCCACTGTATCCAGCGCAGGGAAACCCACGTATCAAGTGCAGGGAAAGTCTCCGTATTTGGCACAGAGGAACTCACTGTATCCAGTGCAGGAACCCACCATATCCAGTACAGGGAAATCCACCGTATCCGGCACAGGGAAATCCACCATATCCAGAACAGGGAAACAGACCGTGTCAGGCACAGGGAAACACACCGTGTCCGGCTCAGGGAAACACACCGTGTCCGGCACAGGGAAACACACCGTGTCCGGCACAGGGAAACACACCGTGTCCGGCACGGAAACACACCGTGTCTGGCACAGGGAAACACACCGTGTCCGGCACAGGGAAACACACCGTGTCCGCCACAGGGAAACACACTGTATCCGGCACAGGGAAACACACCGTGTCCGGCACAGGGAAACACACCGTGTCCGGCACAGGGAAACACACCGTGTCCGGCACAGGGAAACACACCGTGTCTGGCACAGGGAAACACACCGTGTCCGGCACAGGGAAACACACCGTGTCCGGCACAGGGAAACACACCGTGTCCGGCACAGGGAAACCCACCGTATCCGGCACATGGAAACACACCTTATCTGGCACAGGGAAACACACCATATCTGGCACAGGGAAACACACCGTATCCGGCACAGGGAAACACACTGTATCCGGCAAAGGGAAACACACTGCAACCGGCACAGGGAAACCCAAAGTATCCAGCACAGGGAAACCCACTGTATCCAGCACAGGGAAACCCACTGCATCTTTCACAGGGAAACCCACTGCATCTTTCACAGGGAAACCCACTGCATCTTTCACAGGGAAACCCACTGCATCTTTCACAGGGAAACCCACTGCATCTTTCACAGGGAAACCCACTGCATCTTTCACAGGGAAACCCTCTGCATCTTTCACAAGCAAACCCTCTGCATCTTTCACAGGGAAACCCACTGCATCTTTCACAGGGAAACCCACTGCATCTTTCACAGGGAAACCCAGTGCATCTTTCACAGGGAAACCCACTGCATCTTTCACAGGGAAACCCACTGCATCTTTCACAGGGAAACCCACTGTATCCAGCACCGGGAAACCCACGTATCAAGTGCTGGGAAAGCCACCATTTCCAGTACAGGGAAACCCACTGCAACCAGCACAGGAATACCTACCGTATCCAGCACAAGGAAATCCACTGTATCTGGCACAGAGAAACCCACCATATCCAGTGCAGGGAAACCCAAGATATCCAGTGCCAAGAAACCCAAAGTATCCAACGCAGGGAAAGCAACTGTATCCGGCACAGAGAAACCCACCGTATCCGGCACAGAGAAACCCACCATATCCAGTGCCAAGAAACCCAAAGTATCCAACACAGGGAAAGCCACTGTATCCGGCACAGGAAAACACACTGTATCCGGCACAGGGAAACACACTGTATCCGGCACAGGGAAACACACTGTATCCGACACAGGGAAACACACTGTATCCGGCACAGGGAAACACACTGTATCCGGCACAGGGAAACACACTGTATCCGGCACAGGGAAACACACTGTATCCGGCACAGGGAAACACACTGTATCCGGCACAGGGAAACACACTGTATCCGGCACAGGGAAACACACTGTATCCAGCACAGGGAAACCCCCTGTATCCAGCACAGGGAAACCCACTGCATCTTTCACAGGGAAACCCACTGCATCTTTCACAGTGAAACCCACTGCATCTTTCACAGGGAAACCCACTGCATCTTTCACAGGGAAACCCACTGCATCTTTCACAGGGAAACCCACTGTATCCAGCACTGGGAAACCCACGTATCAAGTGCAGGGAAAGCCACCGTATCCGGCACAGAGGAACTCACTGTATCCAGTGCAGGAAACCCATCATATCCGGTGCTGGGAAACCCATTGTATCCAGCACAGGGAAACCCAATGTATCCAGCACAGGGAAACCCACTGTATCCAGCACAGGGAAACCCACTGTATCCGGCACAGGGAAATCCGCTGTATCTGGCACAGAGAAACCCACCATATCCAGTGCAGGGAAACCCACGATATCCAGTGCCAAGAAACCCAAAGTATCTAACACAGGGAAAGCCACTGTATCCGGCACAGAGAAACCCACCGTATCCGGCACAGAGAAACCCACCGTATCCTGCACAGAGAAAAAAACTGTATCCGGCTCAGAGAAACCCACCATATCCAGTGCCAAGAAACACAATGTATCCAACTCAGGGAAAGCCATTGTATCCAGCAGAGGGAAAGCCACTGTATTCGGCACAGAGAAAGCCACTGTTTCCGGCACAGGGAAACACACTGTATCCGGCACAGGGAAACACACTGTATCCGGCACAGGGAAACACACTGTGTCCGGCACAGGGCAACACACTGTGTCCGGCACAGGGAAACACACTGTGTCCGGCACAGGGAAA
This sequence comes from Carcharodon carcharias, assembly GCF_017639515.1. Classification (NCBI taxonomy): domain Eukaryota; kingdom Metazoa; phylum Chordata; class Chondrichthyes; order Lamniformes; family Lamnidae; genus Carcharodon; species Carcharodon carcharias. The sequence continues at coordinate 113,956,181 of NC_054486.1, forward strand.
CACACTGTGTCCGGCACAGGGAAACACACTGTGTCCGGCACCGGGAAACACACTGTGTCCGGCACCGGGAAACACACTGTGTTCGGCACCGGGAAACACAATGTGTCCGGCACCGGGAAACACACCGTATCCGGCACAGGGAAACCCATTGTATCTTTCACAAGGAAACCCACTGTATCTTTCACAGGAAACCCACTGTATCTTTCACAGGAAACCCACTGTATCTTTCACAGGTAAACCCATTGTATCTTTCACAGGGATACCCACTGTATCCAGCACAGGGAAACCCACTGTATCCAGCACAGGGAAACCCACTGTATCCAGCACAGGGAAACCCAGTGTATCCAGCACAGGGAAACCCAGTGTATCCAGCACAGGGAAACCCACTGTATCCAGCACAGGGAAACCCACTGTATCCAGCACAGGGAAACCCACTGTATCCAGCACAGGGAAACCCACTGTATCCAGCACAGGGAAACCCACTGTATCCAGCACGGGGAAACCCACTGTATCCAGCACAGGGAAACCCACTTTATCTGGCACAGGGAAACCCCAAGTTTGCGGCAGAGATACACCCAAAGTATCCAGCACAGGGAAACCCACTGCATCTTTCACAGGGAAACCCACTGCATCTTTCACAGGGAAACCCAGTGCATCTTTCACAGGGAAACCCAGTGCATCTTTCACAGGGAAACCCACTGCATCTTTCACAGGGAAACCCACTGCATCTTTCACAGGGAAACCCACTGCATCTTTCACAGGGAAACCCACTGTATCCAGCACCGGGAAACCCACGTATCAAGTGCTGGGAAAGCCACCATTTCCAGTACAGGGAAACCTACTGCAACCAGCACAGGAATACCTACCGTATCCAGCACAAGGAAATCCACTGTATCTGGCACAGAGAAACCCACCATATCCAGTGCAGGGAAACCCACGATATCCAGTGCCAAGAAACCCAAAGTATCCAACGCAGGGAAAGCAACTGTATCCGGCACAGAGAAACCCACCGTATCCGGCACAGAGAAACCCACCATATCCAGTGCCAAGAAACCCAAAGTATCCAACACAGGGAAAGCCACTGTATCCGGCACAGGGAAACACACTGTATCCGGCCAGGGAAACACACTGTATCCGGCACAGGAAAACACACTGTATCCGGCACAGGAAAACACACTGTATCCGGCACAGGAAAACACACTGTATCCGACACAGGGAAACACACTGTATCCGGCACAGGGAAACACACTGTATCCGACACAGGGAAACACACTGTATCCGGCACAGGGAAACACACTGTATCCGGCACAGGGAAACACACTGTATCCGGCACAGGGAAACACACTGTATCCGGCACAGGGAAACACACTGTATCCAGCACAGGGAAACCCCCTGTATCCAGCACAGGGAAACCCACTGCATCTTTCACAGGGAAACCCACTGCATCTTTCACAGTGAAACCCACTGCATCTTTCACAGGGAAACCCACTGCATCTTTCACAGGGAAACCCACTGCATCTTTCACAGGGAAACCCACTGTATCCAGCACTGGGAAACCCACGTATCAAGTGCAGGGAAAGCCACCGTATCCGGCACAGAGGAACTCACTGTATCCAGTGCAGGAAACCCATTGTATCCAGCACAGAGAAACCCACTGTATCCAGCACAGGGAAACCCACTGTATCCAGCACAGGGAAACCCACTGTATCCAGCACAGGGAAACCCACTGTATCCAGCACAGGGAAACCCACTGTATCCAGCACAGGGAAACCCACTGTATCCAGCACAGGGAAACCCAATGTATCCAGCACAGGGAAACCCACTGTATCCAGCACAGGGAAACCCACTGTATCCGGCACAGGGAAATCCGCTGTATCTGGCACAGAGAAACCCACCATATCCAGTGCAGGGAAACCCACGATATCCAGTGCCAAGAAACCCAAAGTATCTAACACAGGGAAAGCCACTGTATCCGGCACAGAGAAACCCACCGTATCCGGCACAGAGAAACCCACCGTATCCTGCACAGAGAAAAAAACCGTTTCCGGCTCAGAGAAACCCACCATATCCAGTGCCAAGAAACCCAAAGTATCCAACTCAGGGAAAGCCATTGTATCCAGCAGAGGGAAAGCCACTGTATTCGGCACAGAGAAAGCCACTGTTTCCGGCACAGGGAAACACACTGTATCCGGCACAGGGAAACACACTGTATCCGGCACAGGGAAACACACTGTGTCCGGCACAGGGAAACACACTGTGTCCGGCACAGGGCAACACAATGTGTCCGGCACAGGGAAACACACTGTGTCCGGCACAGGGAAACACACTGTGTCCGGCACAGGGAAACACACTGTGTCCGGCACAGGGAAACACACTGTGTCCGGCACCGGGAAACACACTGTGTCCGGCACCGGGAAACACACTGTGTCCGGCACCGGGAAACACACTGTGTTCGGCACCGGGAAACACAATGTGTAAGGCACCGGGAAACACACCGTATCCGGCACAGGGAAACCCATTGTATCTTTCACAAGGAAACCCACTGTATCTTTCACAGGAAACCCACTGTATCTTTCACAGGTAAACCCATTGTATCTTTCACAGGGAAACCCACTGTATCCAGCACAGGGAAACCCACTGTATCCAGCACAGGGAAACCCACTGTATCCAGCACAGGGAAACCCACTGTATCCAGCACAGGGAAACCCACTGTATCCAGCACAGGGAAACCCACTGTATCCAGCACAGGGAAACCCACTGTATCCAGCACAGGGAAACCCACTGTATCCAGCACAGGGAAACCCACTGTATCCAGCACAGGGAAACCCACTGTATCCAGCACGGGGAAACCCACTGTATCCAGCACAGGGAAACCCACTGTATCTGGCACAGGGAAACCCCAAGTTTGCGGCAGAGATACACCCAAAGTATGCAGCACAGGGAAACCCACTGCATCTTTCACAGGGAAACCCACTGCATCTTTCACAGGGAAACCCACTGCATCTTTCACAGGGAAACCCACTGCATCTTTCACAGGGAAACCCACTGCATCTTTCACAGGGAAACCCACTGCATCTTTCACAGGGAAACCCACTGCATCTTTCACAGGGAAACCCACTGTATCCAGCACCGGGAAACCCACGTATCAAGTGCTGGGAAAGCCACCATTTCCAGTACAGGGAAACCCACTGCAACCCGCACAGGAATACCTACCGTATCCAGCACAAGGAAATCCACTGTATCTGGCACAGAGAAACCCACCATATCCAGTGCAGGGAAACCCACGATATCCAGTGCCAAGAAACCCAAAGTATCCAACGCAGGGAAAGCAACTGTATCCGGCACAGAGAAACCCACCGTATCCGGCACAGAGAAACCCACCATATCCAGTGCCAAGAAACCCAAAGTATCCAACACAGGGAAAGCCACTGTATCCGGCACAGGGAAACACACTGTATCCGGCCAGGGAAACACACTGTATCCGGCATAGGAAAACACACTGTATCCGGCACAGGAAAACACACTGTATCCGGCACAGGGAAACCCACTGTATCCGGCACAGGGAAACACACTGTATCCGGCACAGGGAAACACACTGTATCCGGCACAGGGAAACACACTGTATCCGGCACAGGGAAACACACTGTATCCGGCACAGGGAAACACACTGTATCCGGCACAGGGAAACACACTGTATCCGGCACAGGGAAACACACTGTATCCAGCACAGGGAAACCCCCTGTATCCAGCACAGGGAAACCCACTGCATCTTTCACAGGGAAACCCACTGCATCTTTCACAGTGAAACCCACTGCATCTTTCACAGGGAAACCCACTGCATCTTTCACAGGGAAACCCACTGCATCTTTCACAGGGAAACCCACTGTATCCAGCACTGGGAAACCCACGTATCAAGTGCAGGGAAAGCCACCGTATCCGGCACAGAGGAACAAACTGTATCCAGTGCAGGAAACCCATCATATCCGGTGCTGGGAAACCCATTGTATCCAGCACAGAGAAACCCACCATGTCCAGCACTTAGCGACCCAACATATCCAGTACAGAGAAACCCAATGTATCCAGCACAGGGAAACCCACTGTATCCAGCACAGGGAAACCCACTGTATCCAGCACAGGGAAACCCACTGTATCCAGCACAGGGAAACCCACTGTATCCAGCACAGGGAAACCCAATGTATCCAGCACAGGGAAACCCACTGTATCCAGCACAGGGAAACACACTGTATCCGGCACAGGGAAATCCGCTGTATCTGGCACAGAGAAACCCACCATATCCAGTGCAGGGAAACCCACGATATCCAGTGCCAAGAAACCCGAAGTATCTAACACAGGGAAAGCCACTGTATCCGGCACAGAGAAACCCACCGTATCCGGCACAGAGAAAAAAACAGTATCCGTCTCAGAGAAACCCACCATATCCAGTGCCAAGAAACCCAAAGTATCCAACACAGGGAAAGCCATTGTATCCAGCAGAGGGAAAGCCACTGTATTCGGCACAGAGAAAGCCACTGTTTCCGGCACAGGGAAACACACTGTATCCGGCACAGGGAAACCCACTCTATCCAGCACAGGGAAACCCCAAGTTTGCGGCAGAGATACACCCAAAGTATCCAGCACAGGGAAACACAAAGTATCCAGCACAGGGAAACCCACTGCATCTTTCACAGGGAAACCCACTGCATCTTTCACAGTGAAACCCACTGCATCTTTCACAGGGAAACCCACTGCATCTTTCACAGGAAAACCCACTGCATCTTTCACAGGGAAAGCCACTGCATCTTTCACAGGGAAACCCACTGTATCCAGCACTGGGAAACCCACGTATCAAGTGCAGGGAAAGCCACCGTATCTGGCACAGAGGAACAAACTGTATCCAGTGCAGGAAACCCATCATATCCGGTGCTGGGAAACCCATTGTATCCAGCACAGAGAAACCCACCATGTCCAGCACTTAGCGACCCAACATATCCAGTACAGAGAAACCCAATGTATCCAGCACAGGGAAACCCACTGTATCCAGCACAGGGAAACCCACTGTATCCAGCACAGGGAAACCCACTGTATCCAGCACAGGGAAACCCACTGTATCCAGCACAGGGAAACACAATGTATCCAGCACAGGGAAACCCACTGTATCCAGCACAGAGAAACCCACCATGTCCAGCACAGGGAAACCCACTGTATCCAGCACAGAGAAACCCACCATGTCCAGCACAGGGAAACACACTGTATCCGGCACAGGGAAATCCGCTGTATCTGGCACAGAGAAACCCACCATATCCAGTGCAGGGAAACCCACGATATCCAGTGCCAAGAAACCCAAAGTATCTAACACAGGGAAAGCCACTGTATCCGGCACAGAGAAACCCACCGTATCCGGCACAGAGAAAAAAACCGTATCCGGCTCAGAGAAACCCACCATATCCAGTGCCAAGAAACCCAAAGTATCCAACACAGGGAAAGCCATTGTATCCAGCAGAGGGAAAGCCTCTGTATTCGGCACAGAGAAAGCCACTGTTTCCGGCAAGGGAAACACACTGTATCCGGCACAGGGAAACACACTGTATCCGGCACAGGGAAACACACTGTGTCTGGCACAGGGCAACACACTGTGTCCGGCACAGGGAAACACACTGTGTCCGGCACAGGGAAACACACCGTGTCCGGCACAGGGAAACACACCGTGTCCGGCACAGGGAAACACACTGTGTCCGGCACCGGGAAACACACTGTGTCCGGCACCGGGAAACACAATGTGTCCGGCACCGGGAAACACAATGTGTCCGGCACCGGGAAACACAATGTGTCCGGCACCGGGAAACACAATGCGTCCGGCACCGGGAAACACAATGTGTCCGGCGCCGGGAAACACACTGTGTCCGGCGCCGGGAAACACACTGTGTCCGGCGCCGGGAAACACACTGTGTCCGGCGCCGGGAAACACACTGTGTCCGGCGCCGGGAAACACACTGTGTCCGGCGCCGGGAAACACACTGTGTCCGGCGCCGGGAAACACACTGTGTCCGGCGCCGGGAAACACACTGTGTCCGGCGCCGGGAAACACACTGTGTCCGGCATCGGGAAACACACTGTGTCCGGCATCGGGAAACACACTGTGTCCGGCACCGGGAAACACACTGTGTCCGGCACCGGGAAACACACTGTGTCCGGCACCTGGAAACACACTGTGTCCGGCACTGGGAAACACACTGTGTTCGGCACCGGGAAACACGATGTGTCCGGCACCAGGAAACACACCGTATCCGGCACAGGGAAACCCATTGTATCTTTCACAAGGAAACCCACTGTATCTTTCACAGGAAACCCACTGTATCTTTCACAGGTAAACCCACTGTATCTTTCACAGGGAAACCCACTGTATCCAGCACAGGGAAACCCACTGTATCCAGCACAGGGAAACCCACTGTATCCAGCACAGGGAAACCCACTGTATCCAGCACAGGGAAACCCACTGTATCCAGCACAGGGAAACCCACTGTATCCAGCACAGGGAAACCCACTGTATCCAGCACAGGGAAACCCACTGTATCCAGCACAGGGAAACCCACTGTATCCAGCACAGTGAAACCCACTGTATCCAGCACAGGGAAACCCACTGTATCCAGCACAGGGAAACCCACTGTATCCAGCACAGGGAAACCCACTGTATCCAGCACAGGGAAACCCACTGTATCTGGCACAGGGAAACCCCAAGTTTGCGGCAGAGATACACCCAAAGTATCCAGCACAGGGAAACCCACTGCATCTTTCACAGGGAAACCCACTGCATCTTTCACAGGAAAACCCACTGCATCTTTCACAGGGAAACCCACTGCATCTTTCACAGGGAAAGCCACTGTATCCAGCACTGGGAAACCCACGTATCAAGTGCAGGGAAAGCCACCGTATCCGGCACAGAGGAACAAACTGTATCCAGTGCAGGAAACCCATCATATCCGGTGCTGGGAAACCCATTGTATCCAGCACAGAGAAACCCACCATGTCCAGCACTTAGCGACCCAACATATCCAGAACAGAGAAACCCAATGTATCCAGCACAGGGAAACCCACTGTATCCAGCACAGGGAAACCCACTGTATCCAGCACAGGGAAACCCACTGTATCCAGCACAGGGAAACCCACTGTATCCAGCACAGGGAAACCCAATGTATCCAGCACAGGGAAACCCACTGTATCCATCACAGGGAAACCCACTGTATCCGGCACAGGGAAATCCGCTGTATCTGGCACAGAGAAACCCACCATATCCAGTGCAGGGAAACCCACGATATCCAGTGCCAAGAAACCCAAAGTATCTAACACAGGGAAAGCCACTGTATCCGGCACAGAGAAACCCACCGTATCCGGCACAGAGAAAAAAACCGTATCCGGCTCAGAGAAACCCACCATATCCAGTGCCAAGAAACCCAAAGTATCCAACACAGGGAAAGCCATTGTATCCAGCAGAGGGAAAGCCACTGTATTCGGCACAGAGAAAGCCACTGTTTCCGGCACAGGGAAACACACTGTATCCGGCACAGGGAAACACACTGTATCCGGCACAGGGAAACACACTGTATCCGGCACAGGGAAACACACCGTGTCCGGCACAGGGAAACACACTGTGTCCGGCACAGGGCAACACACTGTGTCCGGCACAGGGAAACACACTGTGTCCGGCACAGGGAAACACACTGTGTCCGGCACCGGGAAACACAATGTGTCCGGCACCGGGAAACACAATGTGTCCGGTACCGGGAAACACACTGTGTCCGGCACCGGGAAACACAATGTGTCCGGCACCGGGAAACACAATGTGTCCGGCATCGGGAAACACAATGTGTCCGGTACCGGGAAACACACTGTGTCCGGCACCGGGAAACACACTGTGTCCGGCACCGGGAAACACACTGTGTCCGGCACCGGGAAACACACTGTGTCCGGCACAGGGAAAGACACTGTGTCTGGCACCGGGAAACACACTGTTCCGGCACCGGGAAACACACTGTGTCCGGCACCTGGAAACACACTGTGTCCGGCACTGGGAAACACACTGTGTTCGGCACCGGGAAACACGATGTGTCCGGCACCAGGAAACACACCGTATCCGGCACAGGGAAACCCATTGTATCTTTCACAAGGAAACCCACTGTATCTTTCACAGGAAACCCACTGTATCTTTCACAGGTAAACCCACTGTATCTTTCACAGGGAAACCCACTGTATCCAGCACAGGGAAACCCAATGTATCCAGCACAGGGAAACCCACTGTATCCAGCACAGGGAAACCCACTGTATCCAGCACAGGGAAACCCACTGTATCCAGCACAGGGAAACCCACTGTATCCAGCACAGGGAAACCCACTGTATCCAGCACAGGGAAACCCAATGTATCCAGCACAGGGAAACCCACTGTATCCATCACAGGGAAACCCACTGTATCCGGCACAGGGAAATCCGCTGTATCTGGCACAGAGAAACCCACCATATCCAGTGCAGGGAAACCCACGATATCCAGTGCCAAGAAACCCAAAGTATCTAACACAGGGAAAGCCACTGTATCCGGCACAGAGAAACCCACCGTATCCGGCACAGAGAAAAAAACCGTATCCGGCTCAGAGAAACCCACCATATCCAGTGCCAAGAAACCCAAAGTATCCAACACAGGGAAAGCCATTGTATCCAGCAGAGGGAAAGCCACTGTATTCGGCACAGAGAAAGCCACTGTTTCCGGCACAGGGAAACACACTGTATCCGGCACAGGGAAACACACTGTATCCGGCACAGGGAAACACACTGTGTCCGGCACAGGGAAACACACCGTGTCCGGCACAGGGAAACACACCGTGTCCGGCACAGGGAAACACACTGTGTCCGGCACAGGGAAACACACTGTGTCCGGCACAGGGAAACACACTGTGTCCGGCACAGGGAAACACACTGTGTCCGGCACAGGGAAACACACTGTGTCCGGCACAGGGAAACACACTGTGTCCGGCACAGGGAAACACACTGTGTCCGGCACCGGGAAACACACTGTGTCCGGCACCGGGAAACACACTGTGTCCGGCACCGGGAAACACAATGTGTCCGGCACGGGAAACACAATGTGTCCGGTACCGGGAAACACACTGTGTCCGGCACCGGGAAACACAATGTGTCCGGCACCGGGAAACACAATGTGTCCGGCATCGGGAAACACAATGTGTCCGGTACCGGAAAACACACTGTGTCCGGCACCGGGAAACACACTGTGTCCGGCACCGGGAAACACTCTGTGTCCGGCACCGGGAAACACACTGTGTCCGGCACAGGGAAACACACTGTGACGGCACAGGGAAACACACTGTGTCTGGCACCGGGAAACACACTGTTCCGGCACCGGGAAACACACTGTGTCCGGCACCTGGAAACACACTGTGTCCGGCACCTGGAAACACACTGTGTCCGGCACTGGGAAACACACTGTGTTCGGCACCGGGAAACACGATGTGTCCGGCACCAGGAAACACACCGTATCCGGCACAGGGAAACCCATTGTATCTTTCACAAGGAAACCCACTGTATCTTTCACAGGAAACCCACTGTATCTTTCACAGGTAAACCCACTGTATCTTTCACAGGGAAACCCACTGTATCCAGCAAAGGGAAACCCAATGTATCCAGCACAGGGAAACCCACTGTATCCAGCACAGGGAAACCCACTGTTTCCAGCACAGGGAAACCCACTGTATCCAGCACAGGGAAACCCACTGTATCCAGCACAGGGAAACCCACTGTATCCAGCACAGGGAAACCCACTGTATCCAGCACAGGGAAACCCACTGTATCCAGCACAGGGAAACCCACTGTATCCAGCACAGGGAAACCCACTGTATCCAGCACAGGGAAACCCACTGTATCCAGCACAGGGAAACCCACTGTATCCAGCACAGGGAAACCCACTGTATCCAGCACAGTGAAACCCACTGTATCCAGCACAGGGAAACCCACTGTATCCAGCACAGGGAAACCCACTGTATCCAGCACAGGGAAACCCACTGTATCCAGCACAGGGAAACCCACTGTATCTGGCACAGGGAAACCCCATGTTTGCGGCAGAGATACACCCAAAGTATCCAGCACAGGGAAACCCACTGCATCTTTCACAGGGAAACCCACTGCATCTTTCACAGGAAAACCCACTGCATCTTTCACAGGGAAACCCACTGCATCTTTCACAGGGAAACCCACTGTATCCAGCACTGGGAAACCCACGTATCAGGTGCAGGGAAAGCCACTGTATCCGGCACAGAGGAACTCACTGTATCCAGTGCAGGAAACCCATCATATCCGGTGCTGGGAAACCCATTGTATCCAGCACAGAGAAACCCACCATGTCCAGCACTTAGCGACCCACCATATCCAGTACAGAGAAACCCAATGTATCCAGCGCAGGGGAACCCACCATTTCCAGTGCAGGGAAACCCACTGTAAGCAGCACAGGAATACCTACCGTATCCGGCACAGGGAAATCCACTGTATCTGGCACAGAGAAACCCAGCATATCCAGTGCAGGGAAACCCACGATATCCAGTGCAGGGAAACCCACGATATCCAGTGCCAAGAAACCCAAAGTATCCAACACAGGGAAACCCATTGTATCCAGCACAGAGAAACCCACCATGTCCAGCACTTAGCGACCCACCATATCCAGTACAGAGAATCCCAATGTATCCAGCGCAGGGGAACCCACCATTTCCAGTGCAGGGAAACCCACCATTTCCAGTGCAGGGAAACCCACTGTAAGCAGCACAGGAATACCTACCGTATCCGGCACAGGGACATCCACTGTATCTGGCACAGAGAAACCCACCATATCCAGTGCAGGGAAACCCACCATATCCAGTGCCAAGAAACCCAAAGTATCCAACACAGGGAAAGCCATTGTATCCGGCACAGGGAAAGCCACTGTATTCGGCACAGGGAAAGCCACTGTTTCCGGCACAGGGAAACACACTGTATCCGGCACAGGGAAACACACTGTATCCGGCACAGGGAAACACACTGTGTCCGGCACAGGGAAACACACTGTGTCCGGCACCGGGAAACACACTGTGTCCGGCACCGGGAAACACACTGTGTCCGGCACCGGGAAACACACTGTGTCCGGCACTGGGAAACACACTGTGTCCGGCACCGGGAAACACACTGTGTCCGGCACCGGGAAACACACTGTGTCCGGCACCGGGAAACACACTGTGTCCGCCACCGGGAAACACACTGTGTCCGGCACCGGGAAACACACTGTGTCCGGCACCGGGAAACACACTGTGTCCGGCACCGGGAAACACACTGTGTCCGGCACCGGGAAACACACTGTGTTCGGCACCAGGAAACACAATGTGTCCGGCACCGGGAAACACAATGTGTCCGGCACCGGGAAACACACCGTATCCGGCACAGGGAAACCCATTGTATCTTTCACAAGGAAACCCACTGTATCTTTCACAGTAAACCCACCGTATCTTTCACAGGGAAACGCACCGTATCCAGCACAGGGAAACCCACTGTATCCAGCACAGGGAAACCCACTGTATCCAGCACAGGGAAACCCACTGTATCCAGCACAGGGAAACCCACTGTATCCAGCACAGGGAAACCCACTGTATCCAGCACAGGGAAACCCACTGTATCCAGCACAGGGAAACCCACTGTATCCAGCACAGGGAAACCCACTGTATCCAGCACAGGGAAACCCACTGTATCCAGCACAGGAAAACCCACTGTATCCAGCACAGGGAAACCTACTGTATCTGGCACAGGGAAACCCCAAGTTTGCGGCAGAGGTACACCCAAAGTATCCAGCACAGGGAAACCCACTGCATCTTTCACAGGGAAACCCAGTGCATCTTTCACAGGGAAACCCACTGCATCTTTCACAGGGAAACCCAGTGCATCTTTCACAGGGAAACCCACTGCAACTTTCACAGGGAAACCCACTGCATCTTTCACAGGGAAACCCACTGTATCCTGCACCGGGAAACCCACGTATCAAGTGCTGGGAAAGCCACCATTTCCAGTGCAGGGAAACCCACTGCAACCAGCACAGGAATACCTACCGTATCCGGCACAAGGAAATCCACTGTATCTGGCACAGAGAAACCCACCATATCCAGTGCAGGGAAACCCACGATATTCAGTGCCAAGAAACCCAAAGTATCCAACGCAGGGAAAGCAACTGTATCCGGCACAGAGAAACCCACCGTATCCGGCACAGAGAAACCCACCATATCCAGTGCCAAGAAACCCAAAGTATACAACACAGGGAAAGCCACTGTATCCGGCACAGGGAAACACACTGTATCCGGCCAGGGAAACACACTGTATCCGGCACAGGAAAACACACTGTATCCGGCACAGGAAAACACACTGTATCCGGCACAGGTAAACACACTGTATCCGACACAGGGAAACACACTGTATCCAGCACAGGGAAACACACGGTATCCGGCACAGGGAAACACACGGTATCCGGCACAGGGAAACACACGGTATCCGGCACAGGGAAACACACTGTATCCGGCACAGGGAAACACACTGTGTCCGGCACCGGGAAACACACTGTGTCCAGCACCGGGAAACACACTGTTTTCGGCACCGGGAAACACACTGTGTTCGGCACCGGGAAACACAACGTATCCGGCACAGGGAAACCCATTGTATCTTTCACAAGGAAACCCACTGTATCTTCCACAGGAAAGTCACTGTATCTTTCACAGGGAAACCCACTGTATCCAGCACAGGAAAACCCACTGTATCCAGCACAGGGAAACCCACTGTATCCAGCACAGGGAAACCCACTGTATCCAGCACAGGGAAACCCACTTTATCCAGCACAGGGAAACCCACTGTATCCAGCACAGGGAAACCCACTGTATCCAGCACAGGGAAACCCACTGTATCCAGCACAGGGAAACCCACTGTATCCAGCACAGGGAAACCCACTGTATCTGGCACAGGGAAACCCCAAGATTGCGGCAGAGATACACCCAAAGTATCCAGCACAGGGAAACCGACTGCATCTTTCACAGGGAAACCCACTGCATCTTTCACAGGAAAACCCACTGCATCTTTCACAGGGAAACCCACTGTATCCAGCACTGGGAAACCCACGTATCAAGTGCAGGGAAAGCCACCGTATCCAGCACAGAGGAACTCACTGTATCCAGTGCAGGAAACCCATCATATCCGGTGCTGGGAAACCCATTGTATCCAGCACAGAGAAACCCACTTAGTGACCCACTTAGTGACCCACCTTATCCAGTACAGAGATACCCAATGTATCCAGCGCAGGGGAACCCACCAATTCCAGGGCAGGGAAACCCACCATTTCCAGTGCAGGGAAACCCACTGTAACCAGCACAGGAATACCTACCGTATCCAGTACAGGGAAATCCACCGTATCTGGCACAGGGAAATCCACTGTATGTGGCACAGAGATACCCACCATATCCAGTGCAATGAAACCCACGATATCCAGTGCCAAGAAACCCAAAGTATCCAACACAGGGAAAGCCACTGTATCCGGCACAGGGAAACCCACCATATCCAGGGCAGGGAAACCCACCATATCCAGGGCAGGGAAACCCACCATATCCAGGGCAGGGAAACCCACCATATCCAGGGCAGGGAAACCCACCATATCCAGGGCAGGGAAACCCACCATATCCAGGGCAGGGAAACCCACGGTACCCGGCATAGATAAACCCACCGTGTCCAGCACAGGGAAACCCACCGTGTCCAGCACAGGGAAACCCACCGTGTCCAGCACAGGGAAACCCACCGTGTCCAGCACAGGGAAACCCACCGTGTCCAGCACAGGGAATCCCACCGTGTCCAGCACAGGGAAACCCAATGAGTCCAGCACAGGGAAACCCAATGTGTCCAGCACAGGGGAACCCACCATTTCCAGTGCAGGGAAACCCACCATTTCCAGTGCAGGGAAACCCACCATTTCCAGTGCAGGGAAACCCTCTGTAACCAGCACAGGAATACCTACCGTATCCAGTACAGGGAAATCCACCGTATCCGGCACAGGGAAACACACCGTATCCGGCACAGGGAAACACACCGTATCCGGCACAGGGAAACACACTGTATCCGGCACAGGGAAACACACTGTATCCGGCACAGGGAAACACACTGTATCCGGCACAGGGAAACACACTGTATCCGGCACAGGGAAACACACTGTATCCGGCACAGGGAAACACACTGTATCCGGCACAGGGAAACACACTGTATCCGGCACAGGGAAACACACTGTATCCGGCACAGGGAAACACACTGTATCCGGCACAGGGAAACACACTGTGTCCGGCACAGGGAAAGCCACTGTATCCGGCACAGGGAAACCCACCATATCCAGGGCAGGGAAACCCACCATATCCAGGGCAGGGAAACCCACCATATCCAGGGCAGGGAAACCCACCATATCCAGGGCAGGGAAACCCATGGTACCCGGCATAGATAAACCCACCGTGTCCACCACAGGGAAACCCACCGTGTCCAGCACAGGGAAACCCACCGTGTCCAGCACAGGGAAACCCACCATGTCCAGCACAGGGAAACCCACCGTGTCCAGCAAAGGGAAACCCACCGTGTCCAGCACAGGGAAAGCCAATGTGTCCGGCACAGGGAAACACACTGTGTCCGGCACTGGGAAACACACTGTGTACGGCACCGGGAAACACACTGTGTCCGGAACCGGGAAACACATTGTGTCCGACACAGGGAAACACACTGTGTCCGGCACAGGGAAACACACTGTGTCCGGCACAGGGAAACACACTGTGTCCGGCACAGGGAAACACACCGTATCCGGCACAGCGAAACACACCGTATCCGGCACAGCGAAACACACCGTATCCGGCACAGCGAAACACACCGTATCCGGCACAGCGAAACACACCGTATCCGTCACAGGGAAACACACCGTATCCGGCACAGGGAAACACACCGTATCCGGCAGAGGGAAACACACTGTATCCGGCACAGGGAAACACACTGTGTCCGGCACGTGGAAAGCCACTGTATCTGGCACAGGGAAACCCACCATATCCAGGGCAGGGAAACCCACCATATCCAGGGCAGGGAAACCCACCATATCCAGGGCAGGGAAACCCACCATATCCAGGGCAGGGAAACCCACCATATCCAGAGCAGGGAAACCCACCATATCCAGGGCAGGGAATCCCACCATATCCAGGGTAGGGAAACCCACCATATCCAGGGCAGGGAAACCCACCATATCCAGGGCAGGGAAACCCACCATATGCAGGGCAGGGAAACCCACGGTACCCGGCATAGATAAACCCACCGTGTCCAGCACAGGGAAACCCACCGTGTCCAGCACAGGGAAACCCACCGTGTCCAGCACAGGGAAACCCAATGTGTCCAGCGCAGGGGAACACACCATCTCCAGTGCAGGGAAACCCTCTGTAACCAGCACAGGAATACCTACCGTATCCAGTACAGAGAAATCCACCGTATCCGGCACAGGGAAACACACCGTATCCGGCACAGGGAAACACACTGTATCCGGCACAGGGAAACACACTGAATCCAGCACAGGGAAACACACTGAATCCAGCACAGGGAAACACACTGTGTCCGGCACAGGGAAACACACTGTGTCCGGCACAGGGAAACACACTGTATCTGGCACAGGGAAACACACTGTGTCCGGCACAGGGAAACACACTGTGTCCGGCACAGGGAAACACACTGTGTCCGGCACAGGGAAACACACTGTGTCCGGCACAGGGAAACACACTGTGTCCGGCACAGGGAAACACACTGTGTCCGGCTCAGGGAAACACACTGTGTCCGGCACAGGGAAACACACTGTGTCCGGCACAGGGAAACACACTGTGTCCGGCACAGGGAAACACACTGTGTCCGGCACAGGGAAACACACTGTGTCCGGCACAGGGAAACACACTGTGTCCGGCACAGGGAAACACACTGTGTCCGGCACAGGGAAACACACTGTGTCCGGCACAGGGAAACACACTGTGTCCAGCACAGGGAAACACACTGTGTCCGGCACCTGGAAACACACTGTGTCCGGCACCGGGAAACACACTGTGTCTGGCACAGGGAAACACACTGTGTCCGGCACCGGGAAACACACTGTGTCCGGCACAGGGAAACACACTGTGTCCGGCACTGGGAAACACACTGTGTCCGGCACCGGGAAACACACTGTGTCCGGCACCGGGAAACGCACTGTGTCCGGCACCGGGAAACAACCTGTGTTCGGCACCGGGAAACACACTGTGTCCGGCACAGCGAAACACACCGTATCCGGCACAGAGAAACACACCGTATCCCGCACAGGGAAACACACTGTATCCAGGGCAGGGAAAGCCACCTTATCCAGCACAGAGGAACTCACTGTATCCAGTGCAGGGAAACCCATTGTATCCAGCACAGAGAAACCCACCATGTCCAGCACTTAGCGACCCACCGTATCCAGTACAGAGAAACCCAATGTATCCAGCGCAGGGGAACCCACCATTTCCAGTGCAGGGAAACCCACCATTTCCAGTGCAGGGAAACCCTCTGTAACCAGCACAGGAATACCTACAGTATCCAGTACAGAGAAATCCACCGTATCCGGCACAGGGAAACACACCGTATCCGGCACAGGGAAACACACTGTATCCGGCACAGGGAAACACACTGAATCCAGCACAGGGAAACACACTGTGTCCGGCACAGGGAAACACACTGTATCCGGCACAGGGAAACACACTGTATCCGGCACAGGGAAACACACTGTGTCCGGCACAGGGAAACACACTGTGTCCGGCACAGGGAAACACACTGTGTCCGGCACAGGGAAACACACTGTGTCCGGCACAGGGAAACACACTGTGTCCGGCACAGGGAAACACACTGTGTCCGGCACAGGGAAACACACTGTGTCCGGCTCAGGGAAACACACTGTGTCCGGCACAGGGAAACACACTGTGTCCGGCACAGGGAAACACACTGTGTCCGGCACAGGGAAACACACTGTGTCCGGCACAGGGAAACACACTGTGTCCGGCACAGGGAAACACACTGTGTCCGGCACAGGGAAACACACTGTGTCCGGCACAGGGAAACACACTGTGTCCGGCACAGGGAAACACACTGTGTCCGGCACAGGGAAACACACTGTGTCCGGCACCGGGAAACACACTGTGTCTGGCACAGGGAAACACACTGTGTCCGGCACCGGGAAACACACTGTGTCCGGCACAGGGAAACACACTGTGTCCGGCACCGGGAAACACACTGTGTCCGGCACCGGGAAACACACTGTGTCCGGCACCGGGAAACGCACTGTGTCCGGCACCGGGAAACAAACTGTGTTCGGCACCGGGAAACACACTGTGTCCAGCACAGCGAAACACACCGTATCCGGCACAGAGAAACACACCGTATCCCGCATAGGGAAACACACTGTATCCAGTGCAGGGAAAGCCACCTTATCCAGCACAGAGGAACTCACTGTATCCAGTGCAGGGAAACCCACCGTATCCAGTACAGAGAAACCCAATGTATCCAGCGCAGGGGAACCCACCATTTCCAGTGCAGGGAAACCCACGATTTCCAGTGCAGGGAAACCCACTGTAAGCAGCACAGGAATACCTACCGTATCCAGCACAGGGAAATCCACTGTATCTGGCACAGAGAAACCCACCATATCCAGTGCAGGGAAACCCACGATATCCAGTGCCAAGAAACCCAAAGTATCCAACACAGGGAAACCCATTGTATCCAGCACAGAGAAACCCACCATGTCCAGCACTTAGCGACCCACCATATCCAGTACAGAGAATCCCAATGTATCCAGCGCAGGGGAACCCACCATTTCCAGTGCAGGGAAACCCACCATTTCCAGTGCAGGGAAACCCACTGTAAGCAGCACAGGAATACCTACCATATCCGGCACAGGGACATCCACTGTATGTGGCACAGAGAAACCCACCATATCCAGTGCAGGGAAACCCACCATATCCAGTGCCAAGAAACCCAAAGTATCCAACACAGGGAAAGCCATTGTATCCGGCACAGGGAAAGCCACTGTATTCGGCACAGGGAAAGCCACTGTTTCCGGCACAGGGAAACACACTGTATCCGGCACAGGGAAACACACTGTGTCCAGCACCGGGAAACACACTGTGTCCGGCACCGGGAAACACACTGTGTACGGCACCGGGAAACACACTGTGTCCGGCACCGGGAAACACACTGTGTCCGGCACCGGGAAACACACTGTGTCCGGCACCGGGAAACACACTGTGTCCGGCACCGGGAAACACACTGTGTCCGGCACCGGGAAACACACTGTGTCCGGCACCGGGAAACACACTGTGTCCGGCACCGGGAAACACACTGTGTCCGGCACCGGGAAACACACTGTGTCCGGCACCGGGAAACACACTGTGTTCGGCACCGGGAAACACAATGTGTCCGGCACCGGGAAACACAATGTGTCCGGCACCGGGAAACACACCGTATCCGGCACAGGGAAACCCATTGTATCTTTCACAAGGAAACCCACTGTATCTTTCACAGTAAACCCACCGTATCTTTCACAGGGAAACCCACCGTATCCAGCACAGGGAAACCCACTGTATCCAGCACAGGGAAACCCACTGTATCCAGCACAGGGAAACCCACTGTATCCAGCACAGGGAAACCCACTGTATCCAGCACAGGGAAACCCACTGTATCCAGCACAGGGAAACCCACTGTATCCAGCACAGGGAAACCCACTGTATCCAGCACAGGGAAACCCACTGTATCCAGCACAGGGAAACCCACTGTATCCAGCACAGGAAAACCCACTGTATCCAGCACAGGGAAACCTACTGTATCTGGCACAGGGAAACCCCAAGTTTGCGGCAGAGGTACACCCAAAGTATCCAGCACAGGGAAACCCACTGCATCTTTCACAGGGAAACCCAGTGCATCTTTCACAGTGAAACCCAGTGCATCTTTCACAGGGAAACCCACTGTATCCAGCACTGGGAAACCCACGTATCAAGTGCAGGGAAAGCCACCGTATCCGGCACAGAGGAACTCACTGTATCCAGTGCAGGAAACCCATCATATCCGGTGCTGGGAAACCCATTGTATCCAGCACAGAGAAACCCACCATGTCCAGCACTTAGTGACCCACCGTATCCAGTCCAGAGATACCCAATGTATCCAGCGCAGGGGAACCCACCAATTCCAGGGCAGGGAAACCCACCATTTCCAGTGCAGGGAAACCCACTGTAACCAGCACAGGAATACCTACCGTATCCAGTACAGGGAAATCCACCGTATCTGGCACAGGGAAATCCACTGTATGTGGCACAGAGATACCCACCATATCCAGTGCAATGAAACCCACGATATCCAGTGCCAAGAAACCCAAAGTATCCAACACAGGGAAAGCAAATGTATCCGGCACAGGGAAACACACCATATCCAGGGCAGGGAAACCCACCATATCCAGGGCAGGGAAACCCACCATATCCAGGGCAGGGAAACCCACCATATCCAGGGCAGGGAAACCCACCATATCCAGGGCAGGGAAACCCACCATATCCAGGGCAGGGAAACCCACCATATCCAGGGCAGGGAAACCCACCATATCCAGGGCAGGGAAACCCACCATATCCAGGGCAGGGAAACCCACCATATCCAGGGCAGGGAAACCCACCATATCCAGGGCAGGGAAACCCACCATATCCAGGGCAGGGAAACCCACCATATCCAGGGCAGGGAAACCCACCATATCCAGGGCAGGGAAACCCACGGTACCCGGCATAGATAAACCCACCGTGTCCAGCACAGGGAAACCCACCGTGTCCAGCACAGGGAAACCCACCGTGTCCAGCACAGGGAAACCCACCGTGTCCAGCACAGGGAAACCCACCGTGTCCAGCACAGGGAAACCCACCGTGTCCAGCACAGGGAAACCCAATGTGTCCAGCACAGGGAAACCCAATGTGTCCAGTGCAGGGGAACCCACCATTTCCAGTGCAGGGAAACCCACCATTTCCAGTGCAGGGAAACCCACCATTTCCAGTGCAGGGAAACCCTCTGTAAGCAGCACAGGAATACCTACCGTATCCAGTACAGGGAAATCCACCGTATCCGGCACAGGGAAACACACTGTATCCGGCACAGGGAAACACACTGTATCCGGCACAGGGAAACACACTGTATCCGGCACAGGGAAACACACTGTATGCGGCACAGGGAAACACACTGTATCCGGCACAGGGAAACACACTGTATCCGGCACAGGGAAACACACTGTATCCGGCACAGGGAAACACACTGTATCCGGCACAGGGAAACACACTGCATCCGGCACAGGGAAACACACTGCATCCGGCACAGGGAAACACACTGTATCCGGCACAGGGAAACACACTGTGTCCGGCACAGGGAAAGCCACTGTATCCGGCACAGGGAAACCCACCATATCCAGGGCAGGGAAACCCACCATATCCAGGGCAGGGAAACCCACCATATCCAGGGCAGGGAAACCCACCATATCCAGGGCAGGGAAACCCACCATATCCAGGGCAGGGAAACCCACCATATCCAGGGCAGGGAAACCCACCATATCCAGGGCAGGGAAACCCACCATATCCAGGGTAGGGAAACCCATGGTACCCGGCATAGATAAACCCACCGTGTCCAGCACAGGGAAACCCACCGTGTCCAGCACAGGGAAACCCACCGTGTCCAGCACAGGGAAACCCACCGTGTCCAGCACAGGGAAACCCACCGTGTCCAGCACAGGGAAAGCCAATGTGTCCAGCGCAGGGGAACCCACCATTTCCAGTGCAGGGAAACCCACCATCTCCAGTGCAGGGAAACCCTCTGTAACCAGCACAGGAATACCTACCGTATCCGGTTCAGGGAAATCCACCGTATCCGGCACAGGGAAACACACCGTACCTGGCACAGGGAAACACACCGTACCTGGCACAGGGAAACACACCGTACCTGGCACAGGGAAACACACCGTATCCGGAACAGGGAAACACACCGTATCCGGAACAGGGAAACACACCGTCTCCGGCACAGGGAAACACACCGTGTCCGGCACATGGAAACACACCGTTTCCCGCACAGGGAAACACACCGTGTCCGGCACAGGGAAACACACCGTGTCCGGCACAGGGAAACCCACCGTGTCCGGCACAGGGAAACCCACCGTGTCCAACACAGGGAAAGCCACCGTGTCCAGCACAGGGAAATCCACCGTATCCGGCACAGGGAAACACACCGTACCTGGCACAGGGAAACACACCGTACCTGGCACAGGGAAACACACCGTATCCGGAACAGGGAAACACACCGTCTTCGGAACAGGGAAACACACCGTATCTGGCACAGGGAAACACACCGTGTCCGGCACATGGAAACACACCGTTTCCCGCACAGGGAAACACACCGTGTCCGGCACAGGGAAACACACCGTGTCCGGCACAGGGAAACACACCGTGTCCGGCACAGGGAAATCCACCGTGTCCAACACAGGGAAACCCACCGTGTCCAGCACAGGGAAAGCCACCGTGTCCAGCACAGGGAAACCCACCGTGTCCAGCACAGGGAAACCCACCGTGTCCAGCACAGGGAAACCCAATGTGTCCAGCGCAGGGGAACCCACCATTTCCAGTGCAGGGAAACCCACCATTTCCAGTGCAGGGAAACCCTCTGTAACATGCACAGGAATACCTACCGTATCCAGTACAGGGAAATCCACCGTATCCGGCACAGGGAAACACACTGTATCCGGCACAGGGAAACACACTGTATCCGGCACAGGGAAACACACTGTATCCGGCACAGGGAAACACACTGTATCCGGCACAGGGAAACACACTGTATCCGGCACAGGGAAACACACTGTATCCGGCACAGGGAAAGCCACTGTATCCGGCACAGGGAAAGCCACTGTATCCGGCACTGGGAAACCCACCATATCCAGGGCAGGGAAACCCACCATATCCAGGGCAGGGAATCCCACCATATCCAGCTCAGGGAAACCCACCATATCCAGGGCAGGGAAACCCACCATATCCAGGGCAGGGAAACCCACCATATCCAGGGCAGGGAAACCCACCATATCCAGGGCAGGGAAACCCACGGTACCCGGCATAGATAAACCCACCGTGTCCAGCACAGGGAAACCCACCGTGTCCAGCACAGGGAAACCCACCGTGTCCAGCACAGGGAAACCCACCGTGTCCAGCACAGGGAAACCCACCGTGTCCAGCAGAGGGAAACCCACCGTGTCCAGCACAGGGAAACCCACCGTGTCCAGCACAGGGAAACCCAATGTGTGCAGCGCAGGGGAACCCACCATTTCCAGTGCAGGGAAACCCACCATCCCCAGTGCAGGGAAACACTCTGTAACCAGCACAGGAATACCTACCGTATCCAGTACAGGGAAATCCACCGTATCCGGCACAGGGAAACACACTGTATCCGGCACAGGGAAACACACTGTATAAGGCACAGGGAAACACACTGTATAAGGCACAGGGAAACACACTGTATCCGGCACAGGGAAACACACTGTATCCGGCACAGTGAAACACACTGTATCCGGCACAGGGAAACACACTGTATCCGGCACAGGGAAACACACTGTGTCCGGCACAGGGAAACACACTGTGTCCGGCACAGGGAAACACACTGTGTCCGGCACAGGGAAACACACCTTGTCCGGCACAGGGAAACACACTGTGTCCGGCACAGGGAAACACACTGTGTCCGGCACAGTGAAACACACTGTGTCCGGCACAGTGAAACACACTGTGTCCGGCACAGGGAAACACACTGTGTCCGGCACAGGGAAACACACTGTGTCCGGCACAGGGAAACACACTGTGTCTGGCACAGGGAAACACACTGTGTCTGGCACAGGGAAACACACTGTGTACGGCACAGGGAAACACACCGTATTCGGCACAGGGAAACACACTGTATCCAGTGCAGGGAAAGCCACCTTATCCAGCACAGAGGAACTCACTGTATCCAGTGCAGGGAAACCCATTGTATCCAGCACAGAGAAACCCACCATGTCCAGCACTTAGCGACCCACCGTATCCAGTACAGAGAAACCCAATGTATCCAGCGCAGGGGAACCCACCATTTCCAGTGCAGGGAAACCCACCATTTCCAGTGCAGGGAAACCCACTGTAACCAGCACAGGAATACCTACCTTATCCAGTACAGGGAAATCCACCGTATCCGGCACAGGGAAATCCACTGTTTCTGGCACAGAGAAACCCACCATATCCAGTGCAGGGAAACCCACGATATCCAGTGCCAAGAAACCCAAAGTATCCAACACAGGGAAAGCCACTGTATCCGGCACAGGGAAACCCACCATATCCAGGGCAGGGAGACCCACCATATCCAGAGCAGGAAACCCACCATATCCAGGGCAGTGAAACCCACCATATCCAGGGCAGGGAAACCCACCATATCCAGGGCAGGGAATCCCACCATATCCAGCTCAGGGAAACCCACCATATCCAGGGCAGGGAAACCCACCATATCCAGGGCAGGGAAACCCACCATATCCAGGGCAGGGAAACCCACCATATCCAGGGCAGGGAAACCCACGGTACCCGGCATAGATAAACCCACCGTGTCCAGCACAGGGAAACCCACCGTGTCCAGCACAGGGAAACCCACCGTGTCCAGCACAGGGAAACCCACCGTGTCCAGCACAGGGAAACCCACCGTGTCCAGCAGAGGGAAACCCACCGTGTCCAGCACAGGGAAACCCACCGTGTCCAGCACAGGGAAACCCAATGTGTGCAGCGCAGGGGAACCCACCATTTCCAGTGCAGGGAAACCCACCATCCCCAGTGCAGGGAAACACTCTGTAACCAGCACAGGAATACCTACCGTATCCAGTACAGGGAAATCCACCGTATCCGGCACAGGGAAACACACTGTATCCGGCACAGGGAAACACACTGTATAAGGCACAGGGAAACACACTGTATAAGGCACAGGGAAACACACTGTATCCGGCACAGGGAACCACACTGTATCCGGCACAGTGAAACACACCTGTATCCGGCACAGGGAAACACACTGTATCCGGCACAGGGAAACACACTGTGTCCGGCACAGGGAAACACACTGTGTCTGGCACAGGGAAACACACTGTGTCCGGCACAGGGAAACACACCTTGTCCGGCACAGGGAAACACACTGTGTCCGGCACAGGGAAACACACCTGTGTCCGGCACAGTGAAACACACTGTGTCCGGCACAGGGAAACACACTGTGTCCGGCACAGGGAAACACACTGTGTCCGGCACAGGGAAACACACTGTGTCTGGCACAGGGAAACACACTGTGTCTGGCACAGGGAAACACACTGTGTACGGCACAGGGAAACACACCGTATTCGGCACAGGGAAACACACTGTATCCAGTGCAGGGAAAGCCACCTTATCCAGCACAGAGGAACTCACTGTATCCAGTGCAGGGA
Organism: Carcharodon carcharias; assembly: GCF_017639515.1. Taxonomy (NCBI): domain Eukaryota; kingdom Metazoa; phylum Chordata; class Chondrichthyes; order Lamniformes; family Lamnidae; genus Carcharodon; species Carcharodon carcharias. The sequence goes on from NC_054486.1 coordinate 113,980,770, forward strand.
AACCCATTGTATCCAGCACAGAGAAACCCACCATGTCCAGCACTTAGCGACCCACCGTATCCAGTACAGAGAAACCCAATGTATCCAGCGCAGGGGAACCCACCATTTCCAGTGCAGGGAAACCCACCATTTCCAGTGCAGGGAAACCCACTGTAACCAGCACAGGAATACCTACCTTATCCAGTACAGGGAAATCCACCGTATCCGGCACAGGGAAATCCACTGTTTCTGGCACAGAGAAACCCACCATATCCAGTGCAGGGAAACCCACGATATCCAGTGCCAAGAAACCCAAAGTATCCAACACAGGGAAAGCCACTGTATCCGGCACAGGGAAACCCACCATATCCAGGGCAGGGAGACCCACCATATCCAGAGCAGGAAACCCACCATATCCAGGGCAGTGAAACCCACCATATCCAGGGCAGGGAAACCCACCATATCCAGGGCAGGGAAACCCACCATATCCAGGGCAGGGAAACCCACCATATCCAGGGCAGGGAAACCCACCATATCCAGGGCAGGGAAACCCACCATATCCAGGGCAGGGAAACCCACCATATCCAGGGCAGGGAAACCCACCATATCCAGGGCAGGGAAACCCACCATATCCAGGGCAGGGAAACCCACCGTATCCAGGGCAGGGAAACCCACGGTACCCGGCATAGATAAACCCACCATGTCCAGCACAGGGAAACCCACCGTGTCCAGCACAGGGAAACCCACCGTGTCCAGCACAGGGAAAACCACCTTGTCCAGCACAGGGAAACCCACCGTGTCCAGCACAGGGAAACCCACCGTGTCCAGCACAGGGAAACCCAATGTGTCCAGCACAGGGGAACCCACCATTTCCAGTGCAGGGAAACCCACCATTTCCAGTGCAGGGAAACCCTCTGTAACCAGCACAGGAATACCTAACATATCCAGTACAGGGAAATCCACCGTATCCGGCACAGGGAAACACACTGTATCCGGCACAGGGAAACACACTGTATCCGCCACAGGGAAACACACTGTATCCGGCACAGGGAAACACACTGTATCCGGCACAGGGAAACACACTGTATCCGGCACAGGGAAACACACTGTATCCGGCACAGGGAAACACACTGTATCCGGCACAGGGAAACACACTGAGTCCGGCACAGGGAAAGCCACTGTATCCGGCACAGGGAAAGCCACTGTATCCGGCACAGGGAAACCCAACATATCCAGGGCAGGGAAACCCACCATATCCAGGGCAGGGAAACCCACCATATCCAGGGCAGGGAAACCCACCATATCCAGGGCAGGGAAACCCACCATATCCAGGGCAGGGAAACCCACCATATCCAGGGCAGGGAAACCCACCATATCCAGGGCAGGGAAACCCACCATATCCAGGGCAGGGAACCCCACCATATCCAAGGCAGGGAAACCCACCATATCCAGGGCAGGGAAACCCATGGTACCCGGCATAGATAAACCCACCGTGTCCAGCACAGGGAAACCCACCGTGTCCAGCACAGGGAAACCCACCGTGTCCAGCACAGGGAAACCCACCGTGTCCAGCACAGGGAAACCCACCGTGTCCAGCACAGGGAAACCCACCGTGTCCAGCACAGGGAAAGCCAATGTGTCCAGCGCAGGGGAACCCACCATTTCCAGTGCAGGGAAACCCACCATCTCCAGTGCAGGGAAACCCTCTGTAACCAGCACAGGAATACCTACCGTATCCGGTACAGGGAAATCCACCGTATCCGGCACAGGGAAACACACCGTACCTGGCACAGGGAAACACACCGTACCTGGCACAGGGAAACACACCGTATCCGGAACAGGGAAACACACCGTATCCGGAACAGGGAAACACACCGTATCCGGCACAGGGAAACACACCGTGTCCGGCACAGGGAAACACACCGTGTCCGGCACATGGAAAAACACCGTTTCCCGCACAGGGAAACACACCGTGTCCGGCACAGGGAAACACACCGTGTCCGGCAGAGGGAAACACACCGTGTCCGGCACAGGGAAATCCACCGTGTCCAACACAGGAAAACCCATCGTGTCCAGCACAGGGAAACCCACCGTGTCCAGCACAGGGAAACCCACCGTGTCCAGCACAGGGAAACCCAATGTGTCCAGCGCAGGGGAACCCACCATTTCCATTGCAGGGAAACCCACCATTTCCAGTGCAGGGAAACCCTCTGTAACATGCACAGGAATACCTACCGTATCCAGTACAGGGAAATCCACCGTATCCGGCACAGGGAAACACACTGTATTCGGCACAGGGAAACACACTGTATCCGGCACAGGGAAACACACTGTATCCGGCACAGGGAAACACACTGTATCCGGCACAGGGAAACACACTGTATCCGGCACAGGGAAAGCCACTGTATCCGGCACAGGGAAAGCCACTGTATCCGGCACAGGGAAACCCACCATATCCAGGGCAGGGAAACCCACCATATCCAGGGCAGGGAAACCCACCATATCCAGGGCAGGGAAACCCACCATATGCAGGGCAGGGAAACCCACCATATCCAGGGCAGGGAAACCCACCATATCCAGGGCAGGGAAACCCACCATATCCAGGGCAGGGAAACCCACGGTACCCGGCATAGATAAACCCACCGTGTCCAGCACAGGGAAACCCACCATGTCCAGCACAGGGAAACCCACCGTGTCCAGCACAGGGAAACCCACCATGTCCAGCACAGGGAAACCCACCGTGTCCAGCACAGGGAAATCCACCGTATCCGGCACAGGGAAACACACCGTACCTGGCACAGGGAAACACACCGTACCTGGCACAGGGAAAAACACCGTATCCGGAACAGGGAAACACACCGTATCCGGAACAGGGAAACACACCGTATCCGGCACAGGGAAACACACCGTGTCCGGCACATGGAAACACACCGTTTCCCGCACAGGGAAACACACCGTGTACGGCACAGGGAAACACACCGTGTCCGGCACAGGGAAATCCACCGTGTCCAACACAGGGAAACCCACCGTGTCCAGCACAGGGAAACCCACCGTGTCCAGCACAGGGAAACCCACCGTGTCCAGCACAGGGAAACCCAATGTGTCCAGCGCAGGGGAACCCACCATTTCCAGTGCAGGGAAACCCACCATTTCCAGTGCAGGGAAACCCTCTGTAACATGCACAGGAATACCTACCGTAACCAGTACAGGGAAATCCACCGTAACCAGTACAGGGAAATCCACCGTATCCAGTACAGGGAAATCCACCGTATCCGGCAAAGGGAAACACACTGTATTCGGCACACGGAAACACACTGTATCCGGCACAGGGAAACACACTGTATCCGGCACAGGGAAACACACTTTATCCGGCACAGGGAAACACACTGTATCCGGCACAGGGAAACACAGTGTATCCGGCACAGGGAAAGCCACTGTATCCGGCACAGGGAAAGCCACTGTATCCGGCAACGGGAAACCCACCATATCCAGGGCAGGGAAACCCACCATATCCAGGGCAGGGAAACCCACCATATCCAGGGCAGGGAAACCCACCATATCCAGGGCAGGGAAACCCACCATATCAAGGGCAGGGAAACCCACCATATCCAGGGCAGGGAAACCCACCATATCCAGGGCAGGGAAACCCACCATATCCAGGGCAGGGAAACCCACGGTACCCGGCATAGATAAACCCACCGTGTCCAGCACAGGGAAACCCACCGTGTCCAGCACAGGGAAACCCACCGTGTCCAGCACAGGGAAACCCACCGTGTCCAGCACAGGGAAACCCACCGTGTCCAGCACAGGGAAACCCACCGTGTCCAGCACAGGGAAACCCACCGTGTCCAGCACAGGGAAACCCACCGTGTCCAGCACAGGGAAACCCAATGTGTCCAGCGCAGGGGAACCCACCATTTCCAGTGCAGGGAAACCCACCATCCCCAGTGCAGGGAAACACTCTGTAACCAGCACAGGAATACCTACCGTATCCAGTACAGGGAAATCCACCGTATCCGGCACAGGGAAACACACTGTATCCGGCACAGGGAAACACACTGTATAAGGCACAGGGAAACACACTGTATAAGGCACAGGGAAACACACTGTATCCGGCACAGGGAAACACACTGTATCCGGCACAGTGAAACACACTGTATCCGGCACAGGGAAACACACTGTATCCGGCACAGGGAAACACACTGTATCCGGCACAGGGAAACACACTGTGTCCGGCACAGGGAAACACACTGTGTCCGGCACAGGGAAGCACACTGTGTCCGGCACAGGGAAACACACTGTGTCCGGCACAGGGAAACACACTGTGTCCGGCACAGGGAAACACACTGTGTCCGGCACAGGGAAACACACTGTGTCCGGCACAGGGAAACACACTGTGTCCGGCACAGGGAAACACACTGTGTCCGGCACAGGGAAACACACTGTGTCCGGCACAGGGAAACACACTGTGTCCGGCACAGGGAAACACACTGTGTCCGGCACAGGGAAACACACTGTGTCCGGCACAGGGAAACACACGGTGTCCGGCACAGGGAAACACACGGTGTCCGGCACAGGGAAACACACTGTGTCCGGCACAGGGAAACACACTGTGTCCGGCACAGGGAAACACACTGTGTGCGGCACAGGGAAACACACTGTGTCCGGCACAGGGAAACACACTGTGTCCGGCACAGGGAAACACACTGTGTCCGGCACAAGGAAACACACTGTGTCCGGCACAGGGAAACACACTGTGTCCGGCACAGGGAAACACACTGTGTCCGGCACAGGGAAACACACTGTGTCCGGCACAGGGAAACACACTGTGTCCGGCACAGGGAAGCACACTGTGTCAGGCACAGGGAAGCACACTGTGTCCGGCACAGGGAAACACACCGTATCCGGCACAGGGAAACACACTGTATCCAGTGCAGGGAAAGCCACCTTATCCAGCACAGAGGAACTCACTGTATCCAGTGCAGGGAAACCCATTGTATCCAGCACAGAGAAACCCACCATGTCCAGCACTTAGCGACCCACCGTATCCAGTACAGAGAAACCCAATGTATCCAGCGCAGGGGAACCCACCATTTCCAGTGCAGGGAAACCCACCATTTCCAGTGCAGGGAAACCCACTGTAACCAGCACAGGAATACCTACCGTATCCAGTACAGGGAAATCCACCGTATCCGGCACAGGGAAATCCACTGTATCTGGCACAGAGAAACCCACCATATCCAGTGCAGGGAAACCCACGATATCCAGTGCCAAGAAACCCAAAGTATCCAACACAGGGAAAGCCACTGTATCCGGCACACGGAAACCCACCATATCCAGGGCAGGGAAACACACCATATCCAGAGCAGGGAAACCCACCATATCCAGGGCAGGGAAACCCACCATATCCAGGGCAGGGAAACCCACCATCTCCAGGGCAGGGAAACCCACCATATCCAGGGCAGGGAAACCCACCATATCCAGGGCAGGGAAACCCACCATATCCAGGGCAGGGAAACCCACCATATCCAGGGCAGGGAAACCCACGGTACCCGGCATAGATAAACCCACCGTGTCCAGCACAGGGAAACCCACCGTGTCCAGCACAGGGAAACCCACCGTGTCCAGCACAGGGAAACCCACCGTGTCCAGCACAGGGAAACCCACCGTGTCCAGCACAGGGAAACCCACCGTGTCCAGCACAGGGAAACCCAATGTGTCCAGCACAGGGGAACCCACCATTTCCAGTGCAGGGAAACCCACCATTTCCAGTGCAGGGAAACCCTCTGTAACCAGCACAGGAATACCTACCGTATCCAGTACAGGGAAATCCACCGTATCCGGCACAGGGAAACACACTGTATCCGGCACAGGGAAACACACTGTATCTGGCACAGGGAAACACACTGTATCCGGCACAGGGAAACACACTGTATCCGGCACAGGGAAACACACTGTATCCGGCACAGGGAAACACACTGTATCCGGCACAGGGAAACACACTGTATCCGGCACAGGGAAACACACTGTATCCAGCACAGGGAAAGCCACTGTATCCGGCACAGGGAAACCAACATATCCAGGGCAGGGAAACCCACCATATCCAGGGCAGGGAAACCCACCATATCCAGGGCAGGGAAACCCACCATATCCAGGGCAGGGAAACCCACCATATCCAGGGCAGTCAAACCCACCATATCCAGGGCAGGGAAACCCACCATATCCAGGGCAGGGAAACCCACCATATCCAGGGCAGGGAAACCCACGGTACCCGGCATAGATAAACCCACCGTGTCCAGCACAGGGAAACCCACCGTGTCCAGCACAGGGAAACCCACCGTGTCCAGCACAGGGAAACCCACCGTGTCCAGCACAGGGAAACCCACCGTGTCCAGCACAGGGAAACCCACCGTGTCCAGCACAGGGAAACCCAATGTGTCCAGCACAGGGAAACCCAATGTGTCCAGCGCAGGGGAACCCACCATTTCCAGTGCAGGGAAACCCACCATTCCCAGTGCAGGGAAACACTCTGTAACCAGCACAGGAATACCTACCGTATCCAGTACAGGGAAATCCACCGTATCCGGCACAGGGAAACACACTGTATCCGGCACAGGGAAACACACTGTATCCGGCACAGGGAAACACACTGTATAAGGCACAGGGAAACACACTGTATCCGGCACAGGGAAACACATTGTATCCGGCACAGGGAAACACACTGTGTCCGGCACAGGGAAACACACTGTGTCCGGCACAGGGAAACACACTGTGTCCGGCACAGGGAAACACACTGTGTCCGGCACAGGGAAACACACTGTGTCCGGCACAGGGAAACACACTGCGTCCGGCACAGGGAAACACACTGCGTCCGGCACAGGGAAACACACTGTGTCCGGCACAGGGAAACACACTGTGTCCGGCACAGGGAAACACACTGTGTCCGGCACAGGGAAACACACTGTGTCCGGCACAGGGAAACACACTGTGTCCGGCACAGGGAAACACACTGTGTCCGCCACAGGGAAACACACTGTATCCGGCACAGGGAAACACACTGTATCCGGCACAGGGAAACACACTGTATCCGGCACAGGGAAACACTGTATCCAGCACAGGGAAACACACTGTATCCGGCAAAGGGAAACACACTGTGTCCGGCACAGGGAAAGCCACTGTATCCGGCACAGGGAAACCCAACATATCCAGGGCAGGGAAACCCACCATATCCAGGGCAGGGAAACCCACCATATCCAGGGCAGGGAAACCCACCATATCCAGGGCAGGGAAACCCACCATATCCAGGGCAGGGAAACCCACCATATCCAGGGCAGGGAAACCCATGGTACCCGGCATAGATAAACCCACCGTGTCCAGCACAGGGAAACCCACCGTGTCCAGCACAGGGAAACCCACCGTGTCCAGCACAGGGAAACCCACCGTGTCCAGCACAGGGAAACCCACCGTGTCCAGCACAGGGAAAGCCAATGTGTCCAGCGCAGGGGAACCCACCATTTCCAGTGCAGGGAAACCCACCATCTCCAGTGCAGGGAAACCCTCTGTAACCAGCACAGGAATACCTACCGTATCCGGTTCAGGGAAATCCACCGTATCCGGCACAGGGAAACACACCGTACCTGGCACAGGGAAACACACCGTACCTGGCACAGGGAAACACACCGTACCTGGCACAGGGAAACACACCGTATCCGGAACAGGGAAACACACCGTATACGGAACAGGGAAACACACCGTCTCCGGCACAGGGAAACACACCGTGTCCGGCACATGGAAACACACCGTTTCCCGCACAGGGAAACACACCGTGTCCGGCACAGGGAAACACACCGTGTCCGGCACAGGGAAACCCACCGTGTCCAACACAGGGAAACCCACCGTGTCCAGCACAGGGAAATCCACCGTATCCGGCACAGGGAAACACACCGTACCTGGCACAGGGAAACACACCGTACCTGGCACAGGGAAACACACCGTATCCGGAACAGGGAAACACACCGTCTTCGGAACAGGGAAACACACCGTATCCGGCACAGGGAAACACACCGTGTCCGGCACATGGAAACACACCGTTTCCCGCACAGGGAAACACACCGTGTCCGGCACAGGGAAACACACCGTGTCCGGCACAGGGAAATCCACCGTGTCCAACACAGGGAAACCCACCGTGTCCAGCACAGGGAAACCCACCGTGTCCAGCACAGGGAAACCCACCGTGTCCAGCACAGGGAAACCCAATGTGTCCAGCGCAGGGGAACCCACCATTTCCAGTGCAGGGAAACCCACCATTTCCAGTGCAGGGAAACCCTCTGTAACATGCACAGGAATACCTACCGTATCCAGTACAGGGAAATCCACCGTATCCGGCACAGGGAAACACACCGTATCCGGCACAGGGAAACACACTGTATCCAGCACAGGGAAACACACTGTATCCGGCACAGGGAAACACACTGTATCCGGCACAGGGAAACACACTGTATCCGGCACAGGGAAACACACTGTATCCGGCACAGGGAAACACACTGTATCCGGCACAGGGAAACACACTGTATCCGGCACAGGGAAACACACTGTATCCGGCACAGGGAAAGCCACTGTATCCGGCACAGGGAAAGCCACTGTATCCGGCACAGGGAAACCGACCATATCCAGGGCAGGGAAACCCACCATATCCAGGGCAGGGAAACCCACCATATCCAGCTCAGGGAAACCCACCATATCCAGGGCAGGGAAACCCACCATATCCAGGGCAGGGAAACCCACCATATCCAGGGCAGGGAAACCCACCATATCCAGGGCAGGGAAACCCACGGTACCCGGCATAGATAAGCCCACCGTGTCCAGCACAGGGAAACCCACCGTGTCCAGCACAGGGAAACCCACCGTGTCCAGCACAGGGAAACCCACCGTGTCCAGCACAGGGAAACCCACCGTGTCCAGCACAGGGAAACCCACCGTGTCCAGCACAGGGAAACCCACCGTGTCCAGCACAGGGAAACCCAATGTGTCCAGCGCAGGGGAACCCAACATTTCCAGTGCAGGGAAACCCACCATCCCCAGTGCAGGGAAACACTCTGTAACCAGCACAGGAATACCTACCGTATCCAGTACAGGGAAATCCACCGTATCCGGCACAGGGAAACACACTGTATCCGGCACAGGGAAACACACTGTATAAGGCACAGGGAAACACACTGTATAAGGCACAGGGAAACACACTGTATCCAGCACAGGGAAACACACTGTATCCGGCACAGGGAAACACACTGTATCCGGCACAGTGAAACACACTGTATCCGGCACAGGGAAACACACTGTATCCGGCACAGGGAAACACACTGTGTCCGGCACAGGGAAACACACTGTGTCTGGCACAGGGAAACACACTGTGTCCGGCACAGGGAAACACACCTTGTCCGGCACAGGGAAACACACTGTGTCCGGCACAGGGAAACACACTGTGTCCGGCACAGTGAAACACACTGCGTCCGGCACAGGGAAACACACTGTGTCCGGCACAGGGAAACACACTGTGTCCGGCACAGGGAAACACACTGTGTCCGGCACAGGGAAACACACTGTGTCCGGCACAGGGAAACACACTGCGTCCGGCACAGGGAAACACACTGTGTCTGGCACAGGGAAACACACTGTGTACGGCACAGGGAAACACACCGTATTCGGCACAGGGAAACACACTGTATCCAGTGCAGGGAAAGCCACCTTATCCAGCACAGAGGAACTCACTGTATCCAGTGCAGGGAAACCCATTGTATCCAGCACAGAGAAACCCACCATGTCCAGCACTTAGCGACCCACCGTATCCAGTACAGAGAAACCCAATGTATCCAGCGCAGGGGAACCCACCATTTCCAGTGCAGGGAAACCCACCATTTCCAGTGCAGGGAAACCCACTGTAACCAGCACAGGAATACCTACCTTATCCAGTACAGGGAAATCCACCGTATCCGGCACAGGGAAATCCACTGTTTCTGGCACAGAGAAACCCACAATATCCAGTGCAGGGAAACCCACGATATCCAGTGCCAAGAAACCCAAAGTATCCAACACAGGGAAAGCCACTGTATCCGGCACAGGGAAACCCACCATATCCAGGGCAGGGAGACCCACCATATCCAGAGCAGGGAAACCCACCATATCCAGGGCAGTGAAACCCACCATATCCAGGGCAGGGAAACCCACCATATCCAGGGCAGGGAAACCCACCATATCCAGGGCAGGGAAACCCACCATATCCAGGGCAGGGAAACCCACCATATCCAGGGCAGGGAAACCCACCATATCCAGGGCAGGGAAACCCACCATATCCAGGGCAGGGAAACCCACCATATCCAGGGCAGGGAAACCCACCATATCCAGGGCAGGGAAACCCACCGTATCCAGGGCAGGGAAACCCACGGTACCCGGCATAGATAAACCCACCATGTCCAGCACAGGGAAACCCACCGTGTCCAGCACAGGGAAACCCACCGTGTCCAGCACAGGGAAAACCACCTTGTCCAGCACAGGGAAACCCACCGTGTCCAGCACAGGGAAACCCACCGTGTCCAGCACAGGGAAACCCAATGTGTCCAGCACAGGGGAACCCACCATTTCCAGTGCAGGGAAACCCACCATTTCCAGTGCAGGGAAACCCTCTGTAACCAGCACAGGAATACCTACCGTATCCAGTACAGGGAAATCCACCGTATCCGGCACAGGGAAACACACTGTATCCGGCACAGGGAAACACACTGTATCCGGCACAGGGAAACACACTGTATCCGGCACAGGGAAACACACTGTATCCGGCACAGGGAAACACTGTATCCGGCACAGGGAAACACTGTATCCGGCACAGGGAAACACACTGTATCCGGCACAGGGAAACACACTGTGTCCGGCACAGGGAAAGCCACTGTATCCGGCACAGGGAAACCCAACATATCCAGGGCAGGGAAACCCACCATATCCAGGGCAGGGAAACCCACCATATCCAGGGCAGGGAAACCCTCTGTAACATGCACAGGAATACCTACTGTATCCAGTACAGGGAAATCCACCGTATCCGGCACAGGGAAACACACTGTATCCGGCACAGGGAAACACACTGTATCCGGCACAGGGAAACACACTGTATCCGGCACAGGGAAACACACTGTATCCGGCACAGGGAAACCCAATGTGTGCAGCGCAGGGGAACCCACCATTTCCAGTGCAGGGAAACCCACCATCCCCAGTGCAGGGAAACACTCTGTAACCAGCACAGGAATACCTACCGTATCCAGTACAGGGAAATCCACCGTATCCGGCACAGGGAAACACACTGTATCCGGCACAGGGAAACACACTGTATAAGGCACAGGGAAACACACTGTATAAGGCACAGGGAAACACACTGTATCCGGCACAGGGAAACACACTGTATCCGGCACAGTGAAACACACTGTATCCGGCACAGGGAAACACACTGTATCCGGCACAGGGAAACACACTGTGTCCGGCACAGGGAAACACACTGTGTCCGGCACAGGGAAACACACTGTGTCCGGCACAGGGAAACACACCTTGTCCGGCACAGGGAAACACACTGTGTCCGGCACAGGGAAACACACTGTGTCCGGCACAGTGAAACACACTGTGTCCGGCACAGTGAAACACACTGTGTCCGGCACAGGGAAACACACTGTGTCCGGCACAGGGAAACACACTGTGTCCGGCACAGGGAAACACACTGTGTCTGGCACAGGGAAACACACTGTGTCTGGCACAGGGAAACACACTGTGTACGGCACAGGGAAACACACCGTATTCGGCACAGGGAAACACACTGTATCCAGTGCAGGGAAAGCCACCTTATCCAGCACAGAGGAACTCACTGTATCCAGTGCAGGGAAACCCATTGTATCCAGCACAGAGAAACCCACCATGTCCAGCACTTAGCGACCCACCGTATCCAGTACAGAGAAACCCAATGTATCCAGCGCAGGGGAACCCACCATTTCCAGTGCAGGGAAACCCACCATTTCCAGTGCAGGGAAACCCACTGTAACCAGCACAGGAATACCTACCTTATCCAGTACAGGGAAATCCACCGTATCCGGCACAGGGAAATCCACTGTTTCTGGCACAGAGAAACCCACCATATCCAGTGCAGGGAAACCCACGATATCCAGTGCCAAGAAACCCAAAGTATCCAACACAGGGAAAGCCACTGTATCCGGCACAGGGAAACCCACCATATCCAGGGCAGGGAGACCCACCATATCCAGAGCAGGAAACCCACCATATCCAGGGCAGTGAAACCCACCATATCCAGGGCAGGGAAACCCACCATATCCAGGGCAGGGAATCCCACCATATCCAGCTCAGGGAAACCCACCATATCCAGGGCAGGGAAACCCACCATATCCAGGGCAGGGAAACCCACCATATCCAGGGCAGGGAAACCCACCATATCCAGGGCAGGGAAACCCACGGTACCCGGCATAGATAAACCCACCGTGTCCAGCACAGGGAAACCCACCGTGTCCAGCACAGGGAAACCCACCGTGTCCAGCACAGGGAAACCCACCGTGTCCAGCACAGGGAAACCCACCGTGTCCAGCAGAGGGAAACCCACCGTGTCCAGCACAGGGAAACCCACCGTGTCCAGCACAGGGAAACCCAATGTGTGCAGCGCAGGGGAACCCACCATTTCCAGTGCAGGGAAACCCACCATCCCCAGTGCAGGGAAACACTCTGTAACCAGCACAGGAATACCTACCGTATCCAGTACAGGGAAATCCACCGTATCCGGCACAGGGAAACACACTGTATCCGGCACAGGGAAACACACTGTATAAGGCACAGGGAAACACACTGTATAAGGCACAGGGAAACACACTGTATCCGGCACAGGGAAACACACTGTATCCGGCACAGTGAAACACACTGTATCCGGCACAGGGAAACACACTGTATCCGGCACAGGGAAACACACTGTGTCCGGCACAGGGAAACACACTGTGTCTGGCACAGGGAAACACACTGTGTCCGGCACAGGGAAACACACCTTGTCCGGCACAGGGAAACACACTGTGTCCGGCACAGGGAAACACACTGTGTCCGGCACAGTGAAACACACTGTGTCCGGCACAGGGAAACACACTGTGTCCGGCACAGGGAAACACACTGTGTCCGGCACAGGGAAACACACTGTGTCCGGCACAGGGAAACACACTGTGTCTGGCACAGGGAAACACACTGTGTCTGGCACAGGGAAACACACTGTGTACGGCACAGGGAAACACACCGTATTCGGCACAGGGAAACACACTGTATCCAGTGCAGGGAAAGCCACCTTATCCAGCACAGAGGAACTCACTGTATCCAGTGCAGGGAAACCCATTGTATCCAGCACAGAGAAACCCACCATGTCCAGCACTTAGCGACCCACCGTATCCAGTACAGAGAAACCCAATGTATCCAGCGCAGGGGAACCCACCATTTCCAGTGCAGGGAAACCCACCATTTCCAGTGCAGGGAAACCCACTGTAACCAGCACAGGAATACCTACCTTATCCAGTACAGGGAAATCCACCGTATCCGGCACAGGGAAATCCACTGTTTCTGGCACAGAGAAACCCACCATATCCAGTGCAGGGAAACCCACGATATCCAGTGCCAAGAAACCCAAAGTATCCAACACAGGGAAAGCCACTGTATCCGGCACAGGGAAACCCACCATATCCAGGGCAGGGAGACCCACCATATCCAGAGCAGGAAACCCACCATATCCAGGGCAGTGAAACCCACCATATCCAGGGCAGGGAAACCCACCATATCCAGGGCAGGGAAACCCACCATATCCAGGGCAGGGAAACCCACCATATCCAGGGCAGGGAAACCCACCATATCCAGGGCAGGGAAACCCACCATATCCAGGGCAGGGAAACCCACCATATCCAGGGCAGGGAAACCCACCATATCCAGGGCAGGGAAACCCACCATATCCAGGGCAGGGAAACCCACCGTATCCAGGGCAGGGAAACCCACGGTACCCGGCATAGATAAACCCACCATGTCCAGCACAGGGAAACCCACCGTGTCCAGCACAGGGAAACCCACCGTGTCCAGCACAGGGAAAACCACCTTGTCCAGCACAGGGAAACCCACCGTGTCCAGCACAGGGAAACCCACCGTGTCCAGCACAGGGAAACCCAATGTGTCCAGCACAGGGGAACCCACCATTTCCAGTGCAGGGAAACCCACCATTTCCAGTGCAGGGAAACCCTCTGTAACCAGCACAGGAATACCTACCGTATCCAGTACAGGGAAATCCACCGTATCCGGCACAGGGAAACACACTGTATCCGGCACAGGGAAACACACTGTATCCGGCACAGGGAAACACACTGTATCCGGCACAGGGAAACACACTGTATCCGGCACAGGGAAACACACTGTATCCGGCACAGGGAAACACACTGTATCCGGCACAGGGAAACACACTGTATCCGGCACAGGGAAACACACTGTATCCGGCAAAGGGAAAGCCACTGTATCCGGCACAGGGAAAGCCACTGTATCCGGCACAGGGAAACCCAACATATCCAGGGCAGGGAAACCCACCATATCCAGGGCAGGGAAACCCACCATATCCAGGGCAGGGAAACCCACCATATCCAGGGCAGGGAAACCCACCATATCCAGGGCAGGGAAACCCACCATATCCAGGGCAGGGAAACCCACCATATCCAGGGCAGGGAAACCCACCATATCCAGGGCAGGGAACCCCACCATATCCAAGGCAGGGAAACCCACCATATCCAGGGCAGGGAAACCCATGGTACCCGGCATAGATAAACCCACCGTGTCCAGCACAGGGAAACCCACCGTGTCCAGCACAGGGAAACCCACCGTGTCCAGCACAGGGAAACCCACCGTGTCCAGCACAGGGAAACCCACCGTGTCCAGCACAGGGAAACCCACCGTGTCCAGCACAGGGAAAGCCAATGTGTCCAGCGCAGGGGAACCCACCATTTCCAGTGCAGGGAAACCCACCATCTCCAGTGCAGGGAAACCCTCTGTAACCAGCACAGGAATACCTACCGTATCCGGTACAGGGAAATCCACCGTATCCGGCACAGGGAAACACACCGTACCTGGCACAGGGAAACACACCGTACCTGGCACAGGGAAACACACCGTATCCGGAACAGGGAAACACACCGTATCCGGAACAGGGAAACACACCGTATCCGGCACAGGGAAACACACCGTGTCCGGCACAGGGAAACACACCGTGTCCGGCACATGGAAAAACACCGTTTCCCGCAGAGGGAAACACACCGTGTCCGGCACATGGAAACACACCGTGTCCGGCAGAGGGAAACACACCGTGTCCGGCACAGGGAAATCCACCGTGTCCAACACAGGAAAACCCATCGTGTCCAGCACAGGGAAACCCACCGTGTCCAGCACAGGGAAACCCACCGTGTCCAGCACAGGGAAACCCAATGTGTCCAGCGCAGGGGAACCCACCATTTCCATTGCAGGGAAACCCACCATTTCCAGTGCAGGGAAACCCTCTGTAACATGCACAGGAATACCTACCGTATCCAGTACAGGGAAATCCACCGTATCCGGCACAGGGAAACACACTGTATTCGGCACAGGGAAACACACTGTATCCGGCACAGGGAAACACACTGTATCCGGCACAGGGAAACACACTGTATCCGGCACAGGGAAACACACTGTATCCGGCACAGGGAAAGCCACTGTATCCGGCACAGGGAAAGCCACTGTATCCGGCACAGGGAAACCCACCATATCCAGGGCAGGGAAACCCACCATATCCAGGGCAGGGAAACCCACCATATCCAGGGCAGGGAAACCCACCATATGCAGGGCAGGGAAACCCACCATATCCAGGGCAGGGAAACCCACCATATCCAGGGCAGGGAAACCCACCATATCCAGGGCAGGGAAACCCACGGTACCCGGCATAGATAAACCCACCGTGTCCAGCACAGGGAAACCCACCATGTCCAGCACAGGGAAACCCACCGTGTCCAGCACAGGGAAACCCACCATGTCCAG
The DNA here is from genome assembly GCF_017639515.1 of Carcharodon carcharias. Taxonomy (NCBI): domain Eukaryota; kingdom Metazoa; phylum Chordata; class Chondrichthyes; order Lamniformes; family Lamnidae; genus Carcharodon; species Carcharodon carcharias. Next base: position 113,996,856 of record NC_054486.1, read on the forward strand.
CACAGGGAAACCCACCGTGTCCAGCACAGGGAAATCCACCGTATCCGGCACAGGGAAACACACCGTACCAGGCACAGGGAAACACACCGTACCTGGCACAGGGAAAAACACCGTATCCGGAACAGGGAAACACACCGTATCCGGAACAGGGAAACACACCGTATCCGGCACAGGGAAACACACCGTGTCCGGCACAGGGAAACACACCGTTTCCCGCACAGGGAAACACACCGTGTACGGCACAGGGAAACACACCGTGTCCGGCACAGGGAAATCCACCGTGTCCAACACAGGGAAACCCACCGTGTCCAGCACAGGGAAACCCACCGTGTCCAGCACAGGGAAACCCACCGTGTCCAGCACAGGGAAACCCAATGTGTCCAGCGCAGGGGAACCCACCATTTCCAGTGCAGGGAAACCCACCATTTCCAGTGCAGGGAAACCCTCTGTAACATGCACAGGAATACCTACCGTAACCAGTGCAGGGAAATCCACCGTAACCAGTACAGGGAAATCCACCGTATCCAGTACAGGGAAATCCACCGTATCCGGCAAAGGGAAACACACTGTATTCGGCACACGGAAACACACTGTATCCGGCACAGGGAAACACACTGTATCCGGCACAGGGAAACACACTTTATCCGGCACAGGGAAACACACTGTATCCGGCACAGGGAAACACACTGTATCCGGCACAGGGAAACACAGTGTATCCGGCACAGGGAAAGCCACTGTATCCGGCACAGGGAAAGCCACTGTATCCGGCAACGGGAAACCCACCATATCCAGGGCAGGGAAACCCACCATATCCAGGGCAGGGAAACCCACCATATCCAGGGCAGGGAAACCCACCATATCCAGGGCAGGGAAACCCACCATATCAAGGGCAGGGAAACCCACCATATCCAGGGCAGGGAAACCCACCATATCCAGGGCAGGGAAACCCACCATATCCAGGGCAGGGAAACCCACGGTACCCGGCATAGATAAACCCACCGTGTCCAGCACAGGGAAACCCACCGTGTCCAGCACAGGGAAACCCACCGTGTCCAGCACAGGGAAACCCACCGTGTCCAGCACAGGGAAACCCACCGTGTCCAGCACAGGGAAACCCACCGTGTCCAGCACAGGGAAACCCACCGTGTCCAGCACAGGGAAACCCACCGTGTCCAGCACAGGGAAACCCAATGTGTCCAGCGCAGGGGAACCCACCATTTCCAGTGCAGGGAAACCCACCATCCCCAGTGCAGGGAAACACTCTGTAACCAGCACAGGAATACCTACCGTATCCAGTACAGGGAAATCCACCGTATCCGGCACAGGGAAACACACTGTATCCGGCACAGGGAAACACACTGTATAAGGCACAGGGAAACACACTGTATAAGGCACAGGGAAACACACTGTATCCGGCACAGGGAAACACACTGTATCCGGCACAGTGAAACACACTGTATCCGGCACAGGGAAACACACTGTATCCGGCACAGGGAAACACACTGTATCCGGCACAGGGAAACACACTGTGTCCGGCACAGGGAAACACACTGTGTCCGGCACAGGGAAGCACACTGTGTCCGGCACAGGGAAACACACTGTGTCCGGCACAGGGAAACACACTGTGTCCGGCACAGTGAAACACACTGTGTCCGGCACAGGGAAACACACTGTGTCCGGCACAGGGAAACACACTGTGTCCGGCACAGGGAAACACACTGTGTCCGGCACAGGGAAACACACTGTGTCCGGCACAGGGAAACACACTGTGTCCGGCACAGGGAAACACACTGTGTCCGGCACAGGGAAACACACTGTGTCCGGCACAGGGAAACACACGGTGTCCGGCACAGGGAAACACACGGTGTCCGGCACAGGGAAACACACTGTGTCCGGCACAGGGAAACACACTGTGTCCGGCACAGGGAAACACACTGTGTGCGGCACAGGGAAACACACTGTGTCCGGCACAGGGAAACACACTGTGTCCGGCACAGGGAAACACACTGTGTCCGGCACAAGGAAACACACTGTGTCCGGCACAGGGAAACACACTGTGTCCGGCACAGGGAAACACACTGTGTCCGGCACAGGGAAACACACTGTGTCCGGCACAGGGAAACACACTGTGTCCGGCACAGGGAAGCACACTGTGTCTGGCACAGGGAAGCACACTGTGTCCGGCACAGGGAAACACACCGTATCCGGCACAGGGAAACACACTGTATCCAGTGCAGGGAAAGCCACCTTATCCAGCACAGAGTAACTCACTGTATCCAGTGCAGGGAAACCCATTGTATCCAGCACAGAGAAACCCACCATGTCCAGCACTTAGCGACCCACCGTATCCAGTACAGAGAAACCCAATGTATCCAGCGCAGGGGAACCCACCATTTCCAGTGCAGGGAAACCCACCATTTCCAGTGCAGGGAAACCCACTGTAACCAGCACAGGAATACCTACCGTATCCAGTACAGGGAAATCCACCGTATCCGGCACAGGGAAATCCACTGTATCTGGCACAGAGAAACCCACCATATCCAGTGCAGGGAAACCCACGATATCCAGTGCCAAGAAACCCAAAGTATCCAACACAGGGAAAGCCACTGTATCCGGCACACGGAAACCCACCATATCCAGGGCAGGGAAACACACCATATCCAGAGCAGGGAAACCCACCATATCCAGGGCAGGGAAACCCACCATATCCAGGGCAGGGAAACCCACCATCTCCAGGGCAGGGAAACCCACCATATCCAGGGCAGGGAAACCCACCATATCCAGGGCAGGGAAACCCACCATATCCAGGGCAGGGAAACCCACCATATCCAGGGCAGGGAAACCCACCATATCCAGGGCAGGGAAACCCACCATATCCAGGGCAGGGAAACCCACGGTACCCGGCATAGATAAACCCACCGTGTCCAGCACAGGGAAACCCACCGTGTCCAGCACAGGGAAACCCACCGTGTCCAGCACAGGGAAACCCACCGTGTCCAGCACAGGGAAACCCACCGTGTCCAGCACAGGGAAACCCACCGTGTCCAGCACAGGGAAACCCAATGTGTCCAGCACAGGGGAACCCACCATTTCCAGTGCAGGGAAACCCACCATTTCCAGTGCAGGGAAACCCTCTGTAACCAGCACAGGAATACCTACCGTATCCAGTACAGGGAAATCCACCGTATCCGGCACAGGGAAACACACTGTATCCGGCACAGGGAAACACACTGTATCTGGCACAGGGAAAAAACACTGTATCCGGCACAGGGAAACACACTGTATCCGGCACAGGGAAACACACTGTATCCGGCACAGGGAAACACACTGTATCCGGCACAGGGAAACACACTGTATCCGGCACAGGGAAACACACTGTATCCGGCACAGGGAAACACACTGTATCCAGCACAGGGAAAGCCACTGTATCCGGCACAGGGAAACCAACATATCCAGGGCAGGGAAACCCACCATATCCAGGGCAGGGAAACCCACCATATCCAGGGCAGGGAAACCCACCATATCCAGGGCAGGGAAACCCACCATATCCAGGGCAGTCAAACCCACCATATCCAGGGCAGGGAAACCCACCATATCCAGGGCAGGGAAACCCACCATATCCAGGGCAGGGAAACCCACGGTACCCGGCATAGATAAACCCACCGTGTCCAGCACAGGGAAACCCACCGTGTCCAGCACAGGGAAACCCACCGTGTCCAGCACAGGGAAACCCACCGTGTCCAGCACAGGGAAACCCACCGTGTCCAGCACAGGGAAACCCACCGTGTCCAGCACAGGGAAACCCAATGTGTCCAGCACAGGGAAACCCAATGTGTCCAGCGCAGGGGAACCCACCATTTCCAGTGCAGGGAAACCCACCATTCCCAGTGCAGGGAAACACTCTGTAACCAGCACAGGAATACCTACCGTATCCAGTACAGGGAAATCCACCGTATCCGGCACAGGGAAACACACTGTATCCGGCACAGGGAAACACACTATATAAGGCACAGGGAAACACACTGTATCCGGCACAGGGAAACACACTGTATCCGGCACAGGGAAACACACTGTGTCCGGCACAGGGAAACACACTGTGTCCGGCACAGGGAAACACACTGTGTCCGGCACAGGGAAACACACTGTGTCCGGCACAGGGAAACACACTGTGTCCGGCACAGGGAAACACACTGCGTCCGGCACAGGGAAACACACTGCGTCCGGCACAGGGAAACACACTGTGTCCGGCACAGGGAAACACACTGTGTCCGGCACAGGGAAACACACTGTGTCCGGCACAGGGAAACACACTGTGTCCGGCACAGGGAAACACACTGTGTCCGGCACAGGGAAACACACTGTGTCCGCCACAGGGAAACACACTGTATCCGGCACAGGGAAACACACTGTATCCGGCACAGGGAAACACACTGTATAAGGCACAGGGAAACACACTGTATAAGGCACAGGGAAACACACTGTATCCGGCACAGGGAAACACACTGTATCCGGCACAGTGAAACACACTGTATCCGGCACAGGGAAACACACTGTATCCGGCACAGGGAAACACACTGTATCCGGCACAGGGAAACACACTGTGTCCGGCACAGGGAAACACACTGTGTCCGGCACAGGGAAACACACTGTGTCCGGCACAGGGAAACACACTGTGTCCGGCACAGGGAAACACACTGTGTCCGGCACAGGGAAACACACTGTGTCCGGCACAGGGAAACACACTGTGTCCGGCACAGGGAAACACACTGTGTCCGGCACAGGGAAACACACTGTGTCCGGCACAGGGAAACACACTGTGTCCGGCACAGGGAAACACACTGTGTCCGGCACAGGGAAACACACTGTGTCCGGCACAGGGAAACACACTGTGTCCGGCACAGGGAAACACACTGTGTCCGGCACAGGGAAACACACTGTGTGCGGCACAGGGAAACACACTGTGTCCGGCACAGGGAAACACACTGTGTCCGGCACAAGGAAACACACTGTGTCCGGCACAGGGAAACACACTGTGTCCGGCACAGGGAAACACACTGTGTCCGGTACAGGGAAACACACTGTGTCCGGCACAGGGAAACACACTGTGTCCGGCACAGGGAAACACACTGTGTCCGGCACAGGGAAGCACACTGTGTCTGGCACAGGGAAGCACACTGTGTCCGGCACAGGGAAACACACCGTATCCGGCACAGGGAAACACACTGTATCCAGTGCAGGGAAAGCCACCTTATCCAGCACAGAGGAACTCACTGTATCCAGTGCAGGGAAACCCATTGTATCCAGCACAGAGAAACCCACCATGTCCAGCACTTAGCGACCCACCGTATCCAGTACAGAGAAACCCAATGTATCCAGCGCAGGGGAACCCACCATTTCCAGTGCAGGGAAACCCACCATTTCCAGTGCAGGGAAACCCACTGTAACCAGCACAGGAATACCTACCGTATCCAGTACAGGGAAATCCACCGTATCCGGCACAGGGAAATCCACTGTATCTGGCACAGAGAAACCCACCATATCCAGTGCAGGGAAACCCACGATATCCAGTGCCAAGAAACCCAAAGTATCCAACACAGGGAAAGCCACTGTATCCGGCACACGGAAACCCACCATATCCAGGGCAGGGAAACACACCATATCCAGAGCAGGGAAACCCACCATATCCAGGGCAGGGAAACCCACCATATCCAGGGCAGGGAAACCCACCATCTCCAGGGCAGGGAAACCCACCATGTCCAGGGCAGGGAAACCCACCATATCCAGGGCAGGGAAACCCACCATATCCAGGGCAGGGAAACCCACCATATCCAGGGCAGGGAAACCCACCATATCCAGGGCAGGGAAACCCACGGTACCCGGCATAGATAAACCCACCGTGTCCAGCACAGGGAAACCCACCGTGTCCAGCACAGGGAAACCCACCGTGTCCAGCACAGGGAAACCCACCGTGTCCAGCACAGGGAAACCCACCGTGTCCAGCACAGGGAAACCCACCGTGTCCAGCACAGGGAAACCCAATGTGTCCAGCACAGGGGAACCCACCATTTCCAGTGCAGGGAAACCCACCATTTCCAGTGCAGGGAAACCCTCTGTAACCAGCACAGGAATACCTACCGTATCCAGTACAGGGAAATCCACCGTATCCGGCACATTGAAACACACTGTATCCGGCACAGGGAAACACACTGTATCTGGCACAGGGAAACACACTGTATCCGGCACAGGGAAACACACTGTATCCGGCACAGGGAAACACACTGTATCCGGCACAGGGAAACACACTGTATCCGGCACAGGGAAACACACTGTATCCGGCACAGGGAAACACACTGTATCCAGCACAGGGAAAGCCACTGTATCCGGCACAGGGAAACCAACATATCCAGGGCAGGGAAACCCACCATATCCAGGGCAGGGTAACCCACCATATCCAGGGCAGGGAAACCCACCATATCCAGGGCAGGGAAACCCACCATATCCAGGGCAGTCAAACCCACCATATCCAGGGCAGGGAAACCCACCATATCCAGGGCAGGGAAACCCACCATATCCAGGGCAGGGAAACCCACGGTACCCGGCATAGATAAACCCACCGTGTCCAGCACAGGGAAACCCACCGTGTCCAGCACAGGGAAACCCACCGTGTCCAGCACAGGGAAACCCACCGTGTCCAGCACAGGGAAACCCACCGTGTCCAGCACAGGGAAACCCACCGTGTCCAGCACAGGGAAACCCAATGTGTCCAGCACAGGGAAACCCAATGTGTCCAGCGCAGGGGAACCCACCATTTCCAGTGCAGGGAAACCCACCATTCCCAGTGCAGGGAAACACTCTGTAACCAGCACAGGAATACCTACCGTATCCAGTACAGGGAAATCCACCGTATCCGGCACAGGGAAACACACTGTATCCGGCACAGGGAAACACACTGTATCCGGCACAGGGAAACACACTGTATAAGGCACAGGGAAACACACTGTATCCGGCACAGGGAAACACACTGTATCCGGCACAGGGAAACACACTGTGTCCGGCACAGGGAAACACACTGTGTCCGGCACAGGGAAACACACTGTGTCCGGCACAGGGAAACACACTGTGTCCGGCACAGGGAAACACACTGCGTCCGGCACAGGGAAACACACTGCGTCCGGCACAGGGAAACACACTGCGTCCGGCACAGGGAAACACACTGCGTCCGGCACAGGGAAACACACTGTGTCCGGCACAGGGAAACACACTGTGTCCGGCACAGGGAAACACACTGTGTCCGGCACAGGGAAACACACTGTGTCCGGCACAGGGAAACACACTGTGTCCGCCACAGGGAAACACACTGTATCCGGCACAGGGAAACACACTGTATCCGGCACAGGGAAACACACTGTATCCGGCACAGGGAAACACTGTATCCAGCACAGGGAAACACACTGTATCCGGCAAAGGGAAACACACTGTGTCCGGCACAGGGAAAGCCACTGTATCCGGCACAGGGAAACCCAACATATCCAGGGCAGGGAAACCCACCATATCCAGGGCAGGGAAACCCACCATATCCAGGGCAGGGAAACCCACCATATCCAGGGCAGGGAAACCCACCATATCCAGGGCAGGGAAACCCACCATATCCAGGGCAGGGAAACCCATGGTACCCGGCATAGATAAACCCACCGTGTCCAGCACAGGGAAACCCACCGTGTCCAGCACAGGGAAACCCACCGTGTCCAGCACAGGGAAACCCACCGTGTCCAGCACAGGGAAACCCACCGTGTCCAGCACAGGGAAAGCCAATGTGTCCAGCGCAGGGGAACCCACCATTTCCAGTGCAGGGAAACCCACCATCTCCAGTGCAGGGAAACCCTCTGTAACCAGCACAGGAATACCTACCGTATCCGGTTCAGGGAAATCCACCGTATCCGGCACAGGGAAACACACCGTACCTGGCACAGGGAAACACACCGTACCTGGCACAGGGAAACACACCGTACCTGGCACAGGGAAACACACCGTATCCGGAACAGGGAAACACACCGTATACGGAACAGGGAAACACACCGTCTCCGGCACAGGGAAACACACCGTGTCCGGCACATGGAAACACACCGTTTCCCGCACAGGGAAACACACCGTGTCCGGCACAGGGAAACACACCGTGTCCGGCACAGGGAAACCCACCGTGTCCAACACAGGGAAACCCACCGTGTCCAGCACAGGGAAATCCACCGTATCCGGCACAGGGAAACACACCGTACCTGGCACAGGGAAACACACCGTACCTGGCACAGGGAAACACACCGTATCCGGAACAGGGAAACACACCGTCTTCGGAACAGGGAAACACACCGTATCCGGCACAGGGAAACACACCGTGTCCGGCACATGGAAACACACCGTTTCCCGCACAGGGAAACACACCGTGTCCGGCACAGGGAAACACACCGTGTCCGGCACAGGGAAATCCACCGTGTCCAACACAGGGAAACCCACCGTGTCCAGCACAGGGAAACCCACCGTGTCCAGCACAGGGAAACCCACCGTGTCCAGCACAGGGAAACCCAATGTGTCCAGCGCAGGGGAACCCACCATTTCCAGTGCAGGGAAACCCACCATTTCCAGTGCAGGGAAACCCTCTGTAACATGCACAGGAATACCTACCGTATCCAGTACAGGGAAATCCACCGTATCCGGCACAGGGAAACACACCGTATCCGGCACAGGGAAACACACTGTATCCGGCACAGGGAAACACACTGTATCCGGCACAGGGAAACACACTGTATCCGGCACAGGGAAACACACTGTATCCGGCACAGGGAAACACACTGTATCCGGCACAGGGAAACACACTGTATCCGGCACAGGGAAACACACTGTATCCGGCACAGGGAAAGCCACTGTATCCGGCACAGGGAAAGCCACTGTATCCGGCACAGGGAAACCCACCATATCCAGGGCAGGGAAACCCACCATATCCAGGGCAGGGAAACCCACCATATCCAGCTCAGGGAAACCCACGATATCCAGGGCAGGGAAACCCACCATATCCAGGGCAGGGAAACCCACCATATCCAGGGCAGGGAAACCCACCATATCCAGGGCAGGGAAACCCACGGTACCAGGCATAGATAAGCCCACCGTGTCCAGCACAGGGAAACCCACCGTGTCCAGCACAGGGAAACCCACCGTGTCCAGCACAGGGAAACCCACCGTGTCCAGCACAGGGAAACCCACCATGTCCAGCACAGGGAAACCCACCGTGTCCAGCACAGGGAAACCCACCGTGTCCAGCACAGGGAAACCCAATGTGTCCAGCGCAGGGGAACCCACCATTTCCAGTGCAGGGAAACCCACCATCCCCAGTGCAGGGAAACACTCTGTAACCAGCACAGGAATACCTACCGTATCCAGTACAGGGAAATCCACCGTATCCGGCACAGGGAAACACACTGTATCCGGCACAGGGAAACACACTGTATAAGGCACAGGGAAACACACTGTATAAGGCACAGGGAAACACACTGTATCCAGCACAGGGAAACACACTGTATCCGGCACAGGGAAACACACTGTATCCGGCACAGTGAAACACACTGTATCCGGCACAGGGAAACACACTGTATCCGGCACAGGGAAACACACTGTGTCCGGCACAGGGAAACACACTGTGTCCTGGCACAGGGAAACACACTGTGTCCGGCACAGGGAAACACACCTTGTCCGGCACAGGGAAACACACTGTGTCCGGCACAGGGAAACACACTGTGTCCGGCACAGTGAAACACACTGCGTCCGGCACAGGGAAACACACTGTGTCCGGCACAGGGAAACACACTGTGTCCGGCACAGGGAAACACACTGTGTCCGGCACAGGGAAACACACTGTGTCCGGCACAGGGAAACACACTGTGTCCGGCACAGGGAAACACACTGTGTCTGGCACAGGGAAACACACTGTGTACGGCACAGGGAAACACACCGTATTCGGCACAGGGAAACACACTGTATCCAGTGCAGGGAAAGCCACCTTATCCAGCACAGAGGAACTCACTGTATCCAGTGCAGGGAAACCCATTGTATCCAGCACAGAGAAACCCACCATGTCCAGCACTTAGCGACCCACCGTATCCAGTACAGAGAAACCCAATGTATCCAGCGCAGGGGAACCCACCATTTCCAGTGCAGGGAAACCCACCATTTCCAGTGCAGGGAAACCCACTGTAACCAGCACAGGAATACCTACCTTATCCAGTACAGGGAAATCCACCGTATCCGGCACAGGGAAATCCACTGTTTCTGGCACAGAGAAACCCACAATATCCAGTGCAGGGAAACCCACGATATCCAGTGCCAAGAAACCCAAAGTATCCAACACAGGGAAAGCCACTGTATCCGGCACAGGGAAACCCACCATATCCACGGCAGGGAGACCCACCATATCCAGAGCAGGGAAACCCACCATATCCAGGGCAGTGAAACCCACCATATCCAGGGCAGGGAAACCCACCATATCCAGGGCAGGGAAACCCACCATATCCAGGGCAGGGAAACCCACCATATCCAGGGCAGGGAAACCCACCATATCCAGGGCAGGGAAACCCACCATATCCAGGGCAGGGAAACCCACCATATCCAGGGCAGGGAAACCCACCATATCCAGGGCAGGGAAACCCACCATATCCAGGGCAGGGAAACCCACCGTATCCAGGGCAGGGAAACCCACGGTACCCGGCATAGATAAACCCACCATGTCCAGCACAGGGAAACCCACCGTGTCCAGCACAGGGAAACCCACCGTGTCCAGCACAGGGAAAACCACCTTGTCCAGCACAGGGAAACCCACCGTGTCCAGCACAGGGAAACCCACCGTGTCCAGCACAGGGAAACCCAATGTGTCCAGCACAGGGGAACCCACCATTTCCAGTGCAGGGAAACCCACCATTTCCAGTGCAGGGAAACCCTCTGTAACCAGCACAGGAATACCTACCGTATCCAGTACAGGGAAATCCACCGTATCCGGCACAGGGAAACACACTGTATCCGGCACAGGGAAACACACTGTATCCGGCACAGGGAAACACACTGTATCCGGCACAGGGAAACACACTGTATCCGGCACAGGGAAACACTGTATCCGGCACAGGGAAACACACTGTATCCGGCACAGGGAAACACACTGTGTCCGGCACAGGGAAAGCCACTGTATCCGGCACAGGGAAACCCAACATATCCAGGGCAGGGAAACCCACCATATCCAGGGCAGGGAAACCCACCATATCCAGGGCAGGGAAACCCTCTGTAACATGCACAGGAATACCTACTGTATCCAGTACAGGGAAATCCACCGTATCCGGCACAGGGAAACACACTGTATCCGGCACAGGGAAACACACTGTATCCGGCACAGGGAAACACACTGTATCCGGCACAGGGAAACACACTGTATCCGGCACAGGGAAACACTGTATCCGGCACAGGGAAACACACTGTATCCGGCACAGGGAAACACACTGTATCCGGCACAGGGAAACACACTGTGTCCGGCACAGGGAAAGCCACTGTATCCGGCACAGGGAAACCCAACATATCCAGGGCAGGGAAACCCACCATATCCAGGGCAGGGAAACCCACCATATCCAGGGCAGGGAAACCCTCTGTAACATGCACAGGAATACCTACTGTATCCAGTACAGGGAAATCCACCGTATCCGGCACAGGGAAACACACTGTATTCGGCACAGGGAAACACACTGTGTCCGGCACAGGGAAACACACCTTGTCCGGCACAGGGAAACACACTGTGTCCGGCACAGGGAAACACACTGTGTCCGGCACAGTGAAACACACTGTGTCCGGCACAGGGAAACACACTGTGTCCGGCACAGGGAAACACACTGTGTCCGGCACAGGGAAACACACTGTGTCCGGCACAGGGAAACACACTGTGTCCGGCACAGGGAAACACACTGTGTCCGGCACAGGGAAACACACTGCGTCCGGCACAGGGAAACACACTGTGTCTGGCACAGGGAAACACACTGTGTACGGCACAGGGAAACACACCGTATTCGGCACAGGGAAACACACTGTATCCAGTGCAGGGAAAGCCACCTTATCCAGCACAGAGGAACTCACTGTATCCAGTGCAGGGAAACCCATTGTATCCAGCACAGAGAAACCCACCATGTCCAGCACTTAGCGACCCACCGTATCCAGTACAGAGAAACCCAATGTATCCAGCGCAGGGGAACCCACCATTTCCAGTGCAGGGAAACCCACCATTTCCAGTGCAGGGAAACCCACTGTAACCAGCACAGGAATACCTACCTTATCCAGTACAGGGAAATCCACCGTATCCGGCACAGGGAAATCCACTGTTTCTGGCACAGAGAAACCCACCATATCCAGTGCAGGGAAACCCACGATATCCAGTGCCAAGAAACCCAAAGTATCCAACACAGGGAAAGCCACTGTATCCGGCACAGGGAAACCCACCATATCCAGGGCAGGGAGACCCACCATATCCAGAGCAGGGAAACCCACCATATCCAGGGCAGGGAAACCCACCATATCCAGGGCAGGGAAACCCACCATATCCAGGGCAGGGAAACCCACCATATCCAGGGCAGGGAAACCCACCATATCCAGGGCAGGGAAACCCACCATATCCAGGGCAGGGAAACCCACCATATCCAGGGCAGGGAAACCCACCATATCCAGGGCAGGGAAACCCACCATATCCAGGGCAGGGAAACCCACCATATCCAGGGCAGGGAAACCCACCGTATCCAGGGCAGGGAAACCCACGGTACCCGGCATAGCTAAACCCACCATGTCCAGCACAGGGAAACCCACCGTGTCCAGCACAGGGAAACCCACCGTGTCCAGCACAGGGAAAACCACCTTGTCCAGCACAGGGAAACCCACCGTGTCCAGCACAGGGAAACCCACCGTGTCCAGCACAGGGAAACCCACCGTGTCCAGCACAGGGAAACCCACCGTGTCCAGCACAGGGAAACCCAATGTGTCCAGCACAGGGAAACCCAATGTGTCCAGCGCAGGGGAACCCACCATTTCCAGTGCAGGGAAACCCACCATTCCCAGTGCAGGGAAACACTCTGTAACCAGCACAGGAATACCTACCGTATCCAGTACAGGGAAATCCACCGTATCCGGCACAGGGAAACACACTGTATCCGGCACAGGGAAACACACTGTATCCGGCACAGGGAAACACACTGTATAAGGCACAGGGAAACACACTGTATCCGGCACAGGGAAACACACTGTATCCGGCACAGGGAAACAAACTGTGTCCGGCACAGGGAAACACACTGTGTCCGGCACAGGGAAACACACTGTGTCCGGCACAGGGAAACACACTGCGTCCGGCACAGGGAAACACACTGCGTCCGGCACAGGGAAACACACTGCGTCCGGCACAGGGAAACACACTGTGTCCGGCACAGGGAAACACACTGTGTCCGGCACAGGGAAACACACTGTGTCCGGCACAGGGAAACACACTGTGTCCGGCACAGGGAAACACACTGTGTCCGGCACAGGGAAACACACTGTGTCCGCCACAGGGAAACACACTGTATCCGGCACAGGGAAACACACTGTATCCGGCACAGGGAAACACACTGTATCCGGCACAGGGAAACACTGTATCCAGCACAGGGAAACACACTGTATCCGGCAAAGGGAAACACACTGTGTCCGGCACAGGGAAAGCCACTGTATCCGGCACAGGGAAACCCAACATATCCAGGGCAGGGAAACCCACCATATCCAGGGCAGGGAAACCCACCATATCCAGGGCAGGGAAACCCACCATATCCAGGGCAGGGAAACCCACCATATCCAAGGCAGGGAAACCCACCATATCCAGGGCAGGGAAACCCATGGTACCCGGCATAGATAAACCCACCGTGTCCAGCACAGGGAAACCCACCGTGTCCAGCACAGGGAAACCCACCGTGTCCAGCACAGGGAAACCCACCGTGTCCAGCACAGGGAAACCCACCGTGTCCAGCACAGGGAAAGCCAATGTGTCCAGCGCAGGGGAACCCACCATTTCCAGTGCAGGGAAACCCACCATCTCCAGTGCAGGGAAACCCTCTGTAACCAGCACAGGAATACCTACCGTATCCGGTTCAGGGAAATCCACCGTATCCGGCACAGGGAAACACACCGTACCTGGCACAGGGAAACACACCGTACCTGGCACAGGGAAACACACCGTACCTGGCACAGGGAAACACACCGTATCCGGAACAGGGAAACACACCGTATACGGAACAGGGAAACACACCGTCTCCGGCACAGGGAAACACACCGTGTCCGGCACATGGAAACACACCGTTTCCCGCACAGGGAAACACACCGTGTCCGGCACAGGGAAACACACCGTGTCCGGCACAGGGAAACCCACCGTGTCCAACACAGGGAAACCCACCGTGTCCAGCACAGGGAAATCCACCGTATCCGGCACAGGGAAACACACCGTACCTGGCACAGGGAAACACACCGTACCTGGCACAGGGAAACACACCGTATCCGGAACAGGGAAACACACCGTCTTCGGAACAGGGAAACACACCGTATCCGGCACAGGGAAACACACCGTGTCCGGCACATGGAAACACACCGTTTCCCGCACAGGGAAACACACCGTGTCCGGCACAGGGAAACACACCGTGTCCGGCACAGGGAAATCCACCGTGTCCAACACAGGGAAACCCACCGTGTCCAGCACAGGGAAACCCACCGTGTCCAGCACAGGGAAACCCACCGTGTCCAGCACAGGGAAACCCAATGTGTCCAGCGCAGGGGAACCCACCATTTCCAGTGCAGGGAAACCCACCATTTCCAGTGCAGGGAAACCCTCTGTAACATGCACAGGAATACCTACCGTATCCAGTACAGGGAAATCCACCGTATCCGGCACAGGGAAACACACCGTATCCGGCACAGGGAAACACACTGTATCCGGCACAGGGAAACACACTGTATCCGGCACAGGGAAACACACTGTATCCGGCACAGGGAAACACACTGTATCCGGCACAGGGAAACACACTGTATCCGGCACAGGGAAACACACTGTATCCGGCACAGGGAAACACACTGTATCCGGCACAGGGAAAGCCACTGTATCCGGCACAGGGAAAGCCACTGTATCCGGCACAGGGAAACCCACCATATCCAGGGCAGGGAAACCCACCATATCCAGGGCAGGGAAACCCACCATATCCAGCTCAGGGAAACCCACCATATCCAGGGCAGGGAAACCCACCATATCCAGGGCAGGGAAACCCACCATATCCAGGGCAGGGAAACCCACCATATCCAGGGCAGGGAAACCCACGGTACCCGGCATAGATAAACCCACCGTGTCCAGCACAGGGAAACCCACCGTGTCCAGCACAGGGAAACCCACCGTGTCCAGCACAGGGAAACCCACCGTGTCCAGCACAGGGAAACCCACCGTGTCCAGCACAGGGAAACCCACCGTGTCCAGCACAGGGAAACCCACCGTGTCCAGCACAGGGAAACCCAATGTGTCCAGCGCAGGGGAACCCACCATTTCCAGTGCAGGGAAACCCACCATCCCCAGTGCAGGGAAACACTCTGTAACCAGCACAGGAATACCTACCGTATCCAGTACAGGGAAATCCACCGTATCCGGCACAGGGAAACACACTGTATCCGGCACAGGGAAACACACTGTATAAGGCACAGGGAAACACACTGTATAAGGCACAGGGAAACACACTGTATCCAGCACAGGGAAACACACTGTATCCGGCACAGGGAAACACACTGTATCCGGCACAGTGAAACACACTGTATCCGGCACAGGGAAACACACTGTATCCGGCACAGGGAAACACACTGTGTCCGGCACAGGGAAACACACTGTGTCTGGCACAGGGAAACACACTGTGTCCGGCACAGGGAAACACACCTTGTCCGGCACAGGGAAACACACTGTGTCCGGCACAGGGAAACACACTGTGTCCGGCACAGGGAAACACACTGTGTCCGGCACAGTGAAACACACTGTGTCCGGCACAGGGAAACACACTGTGTCCGGCACAGGGAAACACACTGTGTCCGGCACAGGGAAACACACTGTGTCCGGCACAGGGAAACACACTGTGTCCGGCACAGGGAAACACACTGTGTCCGGCACAGGGAAACACACTGTGTCTGGCACAGGGAAACACACTGTGTACGGCACAGGGAAACACACCGTATTCGGCACAGGGAAACACACTGTATCCAGTGCAGGGAAAGCCACCTTATCCAGCACAGAGGAACTCACTGTATCCAGTGCAGGGAAACCCATTGTATCCAGCACAGAGAAACCCACCATGTCCAGCACTTAGCGACCCACCGTATCCAGTACAGAGAAACCCAATGTATCCAGCGCAGGGGAACCCACCATTTCCAGTGCAGGGAATCCCACCATTTCCAGTGCAGGGAAACCCACTGTAACCAGCACAGGAATACCTACCTTATCCAGTACAGGGAAATCCACCGTATCCGGCACAGGGAAATCCACTGTTTCTGGCACAGAGAAACCCACAATATCCAGTGCAGGGAAACCCACGATATCCAGTGCCAAGAAACCCAAAGTATCCAACACAGGGAAAGCCACTGTATCCGGCACAGGGAAAGCCACCATATCCACGGCAGGGAGACCCACCATATCCAGAGCAGGGAAACCCACCATATCCAGGGCAGTGAAACCCACCATATCCAGGGCAGGGAAACCCACCATATCCAGGGCAGGGAAACCCACCATATCCAGGGCAGGGAAACCCACCATATCCAGGGCAGGGAAACCCACCATATCCAGGGCAGGGAAACCCACCATATCCAGGGCAGGGAAACCCACCATATCCAGGGCAGGGAAACCCACCATATCCAGGGCAGGGAAACCCACCATATCCAGGGCAGGGAAACCCACCGTATCCAGGGCAGGGAAACCCACGGTACCCGGCATAGATAAACCCACCATGTCCAGCACAGGGAAACCCACCGTGTCCAGCACAGGGAAACCCACCGTGTCCAGCACAGGGAAAACCACCTTGTCCAGCACAGGGAAACCCACCGTGTCCAGCACAGGGAAACCCACCGTGTCCAGCACAGGGAAACCCAATGTGTCCAGCACAGGGGAACCCACCATTTCCAGTGCAGGGAAACCCACCATTTCCAGTGCAGGGAAACCCTCTGTAACCAGCACAGGAATACCTACCGTATCCAGTACAGGGAAATCCACCGTATCCGGCACAGGGAAACACACTGTATCCGGCACAGGGAAACACACTGTATCCGGCACAGGGAAACACACTGTATCCGGCACAGGGAAACACACTGTATCCGGCACAGGGAAACACTGTATCCGGCACAGGGAAACACACTGTATCCGGCACAGGGAAACACACTGTGTCCGGCACAGGGAAAGCCACTGTATCCGGCACAGGGAAACCCAACATATCCAGGGCAGGGAAACCCACCATATCCAGGGCAGGGAAACCCACCATATCCAGGGCAGGGAAACCCTCTGTAACATGCACAGGAATACCTACTGTATCCAGTACAGGGAAATCCACCGTATCCGGCACAGGGAAACACACTGTATTCGGCACAGGGAAACACACTGTGTCCGGCACAGGGAAACACACCTTGTCCGGCACAGGGAAACACACTGTGTCCGGCACAGGGAAACACACTGTGTCCGGCACAGTGAAACACACTGTGTCCGGCACAGGGAAACACACTGTGTCCGGCACAGGGAAACACACTGTGTCCGGCACAGGGAAACACACTGTGTCCGGCACAGGGAAACACAGTGTGTCCGGCACAGGGAAACACACTGTGTCCGGCACAGGGAAACACACTGTGTCTGGCACAGGGAAACACACTGTGTACGGCACAGGGAAACACACCGTATTCGGCACAGGGAAACACACTGTATCCAGTGCAGGGAAAGCCACCTTATCCAGCACAGAGGAACTCACTGTATCCAGTGCAGGGAAACCCATTGTATCCAGCACAGAGAAACCCACCATGTCCAGCACTTAGCGACCCACCGTATCCAGTACAGAGAAACCCAATGTATCCAGCGCAGGGGAACCCACCATTTCCAGTGCAGGGAAACCCACCATTTCCAGTGCAGGGAAACCCACTGTAACCAGCACAGGAATACCTACCTTATCCAGTACAGGGAAATCCACCGTATCCGGCACAGGGAAATCCACTGTTTCTGGCACAGAGAAACCCACCATATCCAGTGCAGGGAAACCCACGATATCCAGTGCCAAGAAACCCAAAGTATCCAACACAGGGAAAGCCACTGTATCCGGCACAGGGAAACCCACCATATCCAGGGCAGGGAGACCCACCATATCCAGAGCAGGGAAACCCACCATATCCAGGGCAGTGAAACCCACCATATCCAGGGCAGGGAAACCCACCATATCCAGGGCAGGGAAACCCACCATATCCAGGGCAGGGAAACCCACCATATCCAGGGCAGGGAAACCCACCATATCCAGGGCAGGGAAACCCACCATATCCAGGGCAGGGAAACCCACCATATCCAGGGCAGGGAAACCCACCATATCCAGGGCAGGGAAACCCACCATATCCAGGGCAGGGAAACCCACCATATCCAGGGCAGGGAAACCCACCATATCCAGGGCAGGGAAACCCACCGTATCCAGGGCAGGGAAACCCACGGTACCCGGCATAGATAAACCCACCATGTCCAGCACAGGGAAACCCACCGTGTCCAGCACAGGGAAACCCACCGTGTCCAGCACAGGGAAAACCACCTTGTCCAGCACAGGGAAACCCACCGTGTCCAGCACAGGGAAACCCACCGTGTCCAGCACAGGGAAACCCAATGTGTCCAGCACAGGGGAACCCACCATTTCCAGTGCAGGGAAACCCACCATTTCCAGTGCAGGGAAACCCTCTGTAACCAGCACAGGAATACCTACCGTATCCAGTACAGGGAAATCCACCGTATCCGGCACAGGGAAACACACTGTATCCGGCACAGGGAAACACACTGTATCCGGCACAGGGAAACACACTGTATCCGGCACAGGGAAACACACTGTATCCGGCACAGGGAAACACACTGTATCCGGCACAGGGAAACACACTGTATCCGGCACAGGGAAACACTGTATCCGGCACAGGGAAACACACTGTATCCGGCACAGGGAAACACACTGTGTCCGGCACAGGGAAAGCCACTGTATCCGGCACAGGGAAACCCAACATATCCAGGGCAGGGAAACCCACCATATCCAGGGCAGGGAAACCCACCATATCCAGGGCAGGGAAACCCTCTGTAACATGCACAGGAATACCTACTGTATCCAGTACAGGGAAATCCACCGTATCCGGCACAGGGAAACACACTGTATTCGGCACAGGGAAACACACTGTGTCCGGCACAGGGAAACACACCTTGTCCGGCACAGGGAAACACACTGTGTCCGGCACAGGGAAACACACTGTATAAGGCACAGGGAAACACACTGTGTCCGGCACAGGGAAACACACTGTGTCCGGCACAGGGAAACACACTGTGTCCGGCACAGGGAAACACACTGTGTCCGGCACAGGGAAACACAGTGTGTCCGGCACAGGGAAACACACTGTGTCCGGCACAGGGAAACACACTGTGTCTGGCACAGGGAAACACACTGTGTACGGCACAGGGAAACACACCGTATTCGGCACAGGGAAACACACTGTATCCAGTGCAGGGAAAGCCACCTTATCCAGCACAGAGGAACTCACTGTATCCAGTGCAGGGAAACCCATTGTATCCAGCTCAGAGAAACCCACCATGTCCAGCACTTAGCGACCCACCGTATCCAGTACAGAGAAACCCAATGTATCCAGCGCAGGGGAACCCACCATTTCCAGTGCAGGGAAACCCACCATTTCCAGTGCAGGGAAACCCACTGTAACCAGCACAGGAATACCTACCTTATCCAGTACAGGGAAATCCACCGTATCCGGCACAGGGAAATCCACTGTTTCTGGCACAGAGAAACCCACCATATCCAGTGCAGGGAAACCCACGATATCCAGTGCCAAGAAACCCAAAGTATCCAACACAGGGAAAGCCACTGTATCCGGCACAGGGAAACCCACCATATCCAGAGCAGGGAAACCCACCATATCCAGGGCAGTGAAACCCACCATATCCAGGGCAGGGAAACCCACCATATCCAGGGCAGGGAAACCCACCATATCCAGGGCAGGGAAACCCACCATATCCAGGGCAGGGAAACCCACCATATCCAGGGCAGGGAAACCCACCATATCCAGGGCAGGGAAACCCACCATATCCAGGGCAGGGAAACCCACCATATCCAGGGCAGGGAAACCCACCATATCCAGGGCAGGGAAACCCACCATATCCAGGGCAGGGAAACCCACCATATCCAGGGCAGGGAAACCCACCGTATCCAGGGCAGGGAAACCCACGGTACCCGGCATAGATAAACCCACCATGTCCAGCACAGGGAAACCCACCGTGTCCAGCACAGGGAAACCCACCGTGTCCAGCACAGGGAAAACCACCTTGTCCAGCACAGGGAAACCCACCGTGTCCAGCACAGGGAAACCCACCGTGTCCAGCACAGGGAAACCCAATGTGTCCAGCACAGGGGAACCCACCATTTCCAGTGCAGGGAAACCCACCATTTCCAGTGCAGGGAAACCCTCTGTAACCAGCACAGGAATACCTACCGTATCCAGTACAGGGAAATCCACCGTATCCGGCACAGGGAAACACACTGTATCCGGCACAGGGAAACACACTGTATCCGGCACAGGGAAACACACTGTATCCGGCACAGGGAAACACACTGTATCCGGCACAGGGAAACACACTGTATCCGGCACAGGGAAACACACTGTATCCGGCACAGGGAAACACTGTATCCGGCACAGGGAAACACACTGTATCCGGCACAGGGAAACACACTGTGTCCGGCACAGGGAAAGCCACTGTATCCGGCACAGGGAAACCCAACATATCCAGGGCAGGGAAACCCACCATATCCATGGCAGGGAAACCCACCATATCCAGGGCAGGGAAACCCTCTGTAACATGCACAGGAATACCTACTGTATCCAGTACAGGGAAATCCACCGTATCCGGCACAGGGAAACACACTGTATTCGGCACAGGGAAACACACTGTGTCCGGCACAGGGAAACACACCTTGTCCGGCACAGGGAAACACACTGTGTCCGGCACAGGGAAACACACTGTGTCCGGCACAGTGAAACACACTGTGTCCGGCACAGGGAAACACACTGTGTCCGGCACAGGGAAACACACTGTGTCCGGCACAGGGAAACACACTGTGTCCGGCACAGGGAAACACAGTGTGTCCGGCACAGGGAAACACACTGTGTCCGGCACAGGGAAACACACTGTGTCTGGCACAGGGAAACACACTGTGTACGGCACAGGGAAACACACCGTATTCGGCACAGGGAAACACACTGTATCCAGTGCAGGGAAAGCCACCTTATCCAGCACAGAGGAACTCACTGTATCCAGTGCAGGGAAACCCATTGTATCCAGCACAGAGAAACCCACCATGTCCAGCACTTAGCGACCCACCGTATCCAGTACAGAGAAACCCAATGTATCCAGCGCAGGGGAACCCACCATTTCCAGTGCAGGGAAACCCACCATTTCCAGTGCAGGGAAACCCACTGTAACCAGCACAGGAATACCTACCTTATCCAGTACAGGGAAATCCACCGTATCCGGCACAGGGAAATCCACTGTTTCTGGCACAGAGAAACCCACAATATCCAGTGCAGGGAAACCCACGATATCCAGTGCCAAGAAACCCAAAGTATCCAACACAGGGAAAGCCACTGTATCCGGCACAGGGAAAGCCACCATATCCAGGGCAGGGAGACCCACCATATCCAGAGCAGGGAAACCCACCATATCCAGGGCAGTGAAACCCACCATATCCAGGGCAGGGAAACCCACCATATCCAGGGCAGGGAAACCCACCATATCCAGGGCAGGGAAACCCACCATATCCAGGGCAGGGAAACCCACCATATCCAGGGCAGGGAAACCCACCATATCCAGGGCAGGGAAACCCACCATATCCAGGGCAGGGAAACCCACCATATCCAGGGCAGGGAAACCCACCATATCCAGGGCAGGGAAACCCACCGTATCCAGGGCAGGGAAACCCACGGTACCCGGCATAGATAAACCCACCATGTCCAGCACAGGGAAACCCACCGTGTCCAGCACAGGGAAACCCACCGTGTCCAGCACAGGGAAAACCACCTTGTCCAGCACAGGGAAACCCACCGTGTCCAGCACAGGGAAACCCACCGTGTCCAGCACAGGGAAACCCAATGTGTCCAGCACAGGGGAACCCACCATTTCCAGTGCAGGGAAACCCACCATTTCCAGTGCAGGGAAACCCTCTGTAACCAGCACAGGAATACCTACCGTATCCAGTACAGGGAAATCCACCGTATCCGGCACAGGGAAACACACTGTATCCGGCACAGGGAAACACACTGTATCCGGCACAGGGAAACACACTGTATCCGGCACAGGGAAACACACTGTATCCGGCACAGGGAAACACTGTATCCGGCACAGGGAAACACACTGTATCCGGCACAGGGAAACACACTGTGTCCGGCACAGGGAAAGCCACTGTATCCGGCACAGGGAAACCCAACATATCCAGGGCAGGGAAACCCACCATATCCAGGGCAGGGAAACCCACCATATCCAGGGCAGGGAAACCCTCTGTAACATGCACAGGAATACCTACTGTATCCAGTACAGGGAAATCCACCGTATCCGGCACAGGGAAACACACTGTATTCGGCACAGGGAAACACACTGTATCCGGCACAGGGAAACACACTGTAACCGGCAGAGGGAAACACACTGTATCCGGCACAGGGAAACACACTGTATCCGGCACAGGGAAACACACTGTATCCGGCACAGGGAAACACACTGTATCCGGCACAGGGAAACCCACCATCTCCAGGGCAGGGAAACCCACCATATCCAGGGCAGGGAAACCCACCATATCCAGGGCAGGGAAACCCACCATATCCAGGGCAGGGAAACCCACCATATCTAGGGCAGGGAAACCCACCATATCCAGGGCAGGGAAACCCACCATATCCAGGGCAGGGAAACCCACCATATCCAGGGCAGGGAAACCCACCATATCCAGGGCATGGAAACCCACGGTACAGGGCATAGATAAACCCACCGTGTCCAGCACAGGGAAACCCACCGTGTCCAGCACAGGGAAACCCACCGTGTCCAGCACAGGGAAACCCACCGTGTCCAGCACAGGGAAACCCACCGTGTCCAGCACAGGGAAACCCACCGTGCCCAGGACAGGGAAACCCACCGTGTCCAGCACAGGGAAACCCACCGTGTCCAGCACAGGGAAACCCACCGTGTCCAGCACAGGGAAACCCAATGTGTCCAGCGCAGGGGAACCCACCATTCCCAGTGCAGGGAAACCCACCATCCCCAGTGCAGGGAAACACTCTGTAACCAGCACAGGAATACCTACCGTATCCAGTACAGGGAAATCCACCGTATCCGGCACAGGGAAACACACTGTATCCGGCACAGGGAAACACACTGTATCGGGCACAGGGAAACACACTGTATAAGGCACAGGGAAACACACTGTATCCGGCACAGGGAAACACACTGTATCCGGCACAGTGAAACACACTGTATCCGGCACAGTGAAACACACTGTATCCGGCACAGGGAAGCACACTGTATCCGGCACAGGGAAACACACTGTGTCCGGCACAGGGAAACACACTGTGTCCGGCACAGGGAAACACACTGTGTCCGGCACAGGGAAACACACTGTGTCCGGCACAGGGAAACACACTGTGTCCGGCACAGGGAAACACACTGTGTCCGGCACAGGGAAACACACTGTGTCCGGCACAGGGAAACACACTGTGTCCGGCACAGGGAAACACACTGTGTCCGGCACAGGGAAACACACTGTGTCCGGCACAGGGAAACACACTGTGTCCGGCACAGGGAAACAAACTGTGTCCAGCACAGGGAAACACACTGTGTCCGGCACCTGGAAACACACTGTGTCCGGCACCGGGAAACACACTGTGTCCGGCACAGGGAAACACACTGTGTCCGGCACAGGGAAACACACTGTGTCCGGCACCGGGAAACACACTGTGTCCGGCACAGGGAAACATCTGTGTCCGGCACCGGGAAACACACTGTGTCCGGCACTGGGAAACACACTGTGTCCGGCACAGGGAAGCACACTGTGTCCGGCACCGGGAAACACACTGTGTCCGGCACCGGGAAACACACTGTGTCCGGCACAGGGAAACACACGGTATCCAGCACAGGGAAACACACTGTATCCGGCACAGGGAAACACACTGTGTCCGGCACGGGAATCACACTGTATCCGGCACCGGGAAACACACTGTTTTCGGCACCGGGAAACACACTGTGTTCGGCACCGGGACACACAACGTATCCGGCACAGGGAAACCCATTGTATCTTTCACAAGGAAACCCACTGTATCTTTCACAGGAAAGTCACTGTATCTTTCACATGGAAACCCACTGTATCCAGCACAGGGAAACCCACTCTATCCAGCACAGGGAAACCCACTGTATCCAGCACAGGGAAACCCACTGTATCCAGCACAGGGAAACCCACTGTATCCAGCACAGGGAAACCCACTGTATCCAGCACAGGGAAACCCACTGTATCTGGCACAGGGAAACCCCAAGATTGCGGCAGAGATACACCCAAAGTATCCAGCACAGGGAAACCCACTGCATCTTTCACAGGGAAACCCACTGCATCTTTCACAGGAAAACCCACTGCATCTTTCACAGGGAAACCCACTGCATCTTTCACAGGGAAACCCACTGTATCCAGCACTGGGAAACCCACGTATCAAGTGCAGGGAAAGCCACCGTATCCGGCACAGAGGAACTCACTGTATCCAGTGCAGGAAACCCATCATATTCGGTGCAGGGAAACCCATTGTATCCAGCACAGAGAAACCCACCATGTCCAGCACTTAGTGACCCACCGTATCCAGTACAGAGATACCCAATGTATCCAGCGCAGGGGAACCCACCATTTCCAGGGCAGGGAAACCCACCATTTCCAGTGCAGGGAAACCCACTGTAACCAGCACAGGAATACCTACCGTATCCAGTACAGGGAAATCCACCGTATCTGGCACAGGGAAATCCACTGTATGTGGCACAGAGATACCCACCATATCCAGTGCAATGAAACCCAAAGTATCCAACACAGGGAAAGCCACTGTATCCGGCACAGGGAAACCCACCATATCCAGGGTAGGGAAACCCACCATATCCAGAGCAGGGAAACCCACCATATCCAGGGCAGGGAAACCCACCATATCCAGGGCAGGGAAACCCACCATATCCAGGGCAGGGAAACCCACCATATCCAGGGCAGGGAAACCCACCATATCCAGGGCAGGGAAACCCACCATATCCAGGGCAGGGAAACCCACCATATCCAGGGCAGGGAAACCCACCATATCCAGGGCAGGGAAACCCACTATATCCAGGGCAGGGAAACCCACCATATCCAGGGCAGGGAAACCCACCATATCCAGGGCAGGGAAACCCACCATATCCATGGCAGGGAAACCCACCATATCCAGGGCAGGGAAACCCACGGTACCCGGCATAGATAAACCCACCGTGTCCAGCACAGGGAAACCCACCGTGTCCAGCACAGGGAAACCCACCGTGTCCAGCACAGGGAAACCCACCGTGTCCAGCACAGGGAAACCCACCGTGTCCAGCACAGGGAAACCCAACGTGTCCAGCACAGGGAAACCCAATGTGTCCAGCGCAGGGGAACCCACCATTTCCAGTGCAGGGAAACCCACCATTTCCAGTGCAGGGAAACCCACCATTTCCAGTGCAGGGAAACCCTCTGTAACCAGCACAGGAATACCTATCGTATCCAGTACAGGGAAATCCACCGTATCCGGCACAGGGAAACACACTGTATCCGGCACAGGGAAACACACTGTATCCGGCACAGGGAAACACACTGTATCCGGCACAGGGAAACACACTGTAGCCGGCACAGGGAAACACACTGTATCCGGCACAGGGAAACACACTGTATCCGGCACAGGGAAACACTGTATCCTTCACAGGGAAACACACTGTATCCGGCACAGGGAAACACACTGTATCCGGCACAGGGAAAAACACTGTGTCCGGCACAGGGAAAGCCACTGTATCCGGCACAGGGAAAGCCACTGTATCCGGCACAGGGAAACCCAACATATCCAGGGCAGGGAAACCCACCATATCCAGGGCAGGGAAACCCAACATATCCAGGGCAGGGAAACCCACCATATCCAGGGCAGGGAAACCCACCATATCCAGGGCAGGGAAACCCACCATATCCAGGGCAGGGAAACCCATGGTACCCAGCATAGATAAACCCACTGTGTCCAGCACAGGGAAACCCACCGTGTCCAGCACAGGGAAACCCACCGTGTCCAGCACAGGGAAACCCACCGTGTCCAGCACAGGGAAACCCACCGTGTCCAGCACATGGAAACCCACCGTGTCCAGCATAGGGAAAGCCAATGTGTCCAGCGCAGGGGAACCCACCATTTCCAGTGCAGGAAAACCCACCATCTCCAGTGCAGGGAAACCCTCTGTAACCAGCACAGGAATACCTACCGTATCCGGTACAGGGAAATCCACCGTATCCAGCACAGGGAAACACACCGTACCTGGCACAGGGAAACACACCGTACCTGGCACAGGGAAACACACCGTACCTGGCACAGGGAAACACACCGTACCTGGCAGAGGGAAACACACCGTACCTGGCACAGGGAAACACACCGTACCTGGCACAGGGAAACACACCGTACCTGGCACAGGGAAACACACCGTATCCGGAACAGGGAAACACACCGTATCCGGAACAGGGAAACACACCGTATCCGGCACAGGGAAACACACCGTGTCCGGCACATGGAAACACACCGTTTCCCGCACAGGGAAACACACCGTGTCCGGCACAGGGAAACACACCGTGTCCGGCACAGGGAAATCCACCGTGTCCAACACAGGGAAACCCACCGTGACCAGCACAGGGAAACCCACCGTGTCCAGCACAGGGAAACCCACCGTGTCCAGCACAGGGAAACCCAATGTGTCCAGCGCAGGGGAACCCACCATTTCCAGTGCAGGGAAACCCACCATTTCCAGTGCAGGGAAACCCTCTGTAACATGCACAGGAATACCTACCGTATCCAGTACAGGGAAATCCACCGTATCCGGCACAGGGAAACACACTGTATTCGGCACAGGGAAACACACTGTATCCGGCACAGGGAAACACACTGTATCCGGCACAGGGAAACACACTGTATCCGGCACAGGGAAACACACTGTATCCGGCACAGGGAAACACACTGTATCCGGCACAGGGAAACACACTGTATCCGGCACAGGGAAACACACTGTATCCGGCACAGGGAAACACACTGTATCCGGCACAGGGAAAGCCACTGTATCCGGCACAGGGAAACCCACCATATCCAGGGCAGGGAAACCCACCATATCCAGGGCAGGGAAACCCACCATATCCTGGGCAGGAAAACCCACCATATCCAGGGCAGGGAAACCCACCATATCCAGGGCAGGGAAACCCACCATATCCAGGGCAGGGAAACCCACCATATCCAGGGCAGGGAAACCCACGGTACCCGGCATAGATAAACCCACCGTGTCCAGCACAGGGAAACCCACCGTGTCCAGCACAGGGAAACCCACCGTGTCCAGCACAGGGAAACCCACCGTGTCCAGCACAGGGAAACCCACCGTGTCCAGCACAGGGAAACCCACTGTGTCCAGCACAGGGAAACCCAATGTGTCCAGCGCAGGGGAACCCACCATTTCCAGTGCAGGGAAACCCACCATTTCCAGTGCAGGGAAACCCACCATCTCCAGTGCAGGGAAACCCTCTGTAACCAGCACAGGAATACCTACCGTATCCA
Source organism: Carcharodon carcharias (assembly GCF_017639515.1). NCBI lineage: Eukaryota > Metazoa > Chordata > Chondrichthyes > Lamniformes > Lamnidae > Carcharodon > Carcharodon carcharias. The sequence continues at coordinate 114,025,032 of NC_054486.1, forward strand.
GTACAGGGAAATCCACCGTATCCGGCACAGGGAAACACACCGTACCTGGCACAGGGAAACACACCGTACCTGGCACAGGGAAACACACCATACCTGGCACAGGGAAACACACCGTACCTGGCAGAGGGAAACACACCGTACCGGGCACAGGGAAACACACCGTACCTGGCACAGGGAAACACACTGTGTCCGGCACAGGGAAACACACTGTGTCCGGCACAGGGAAACACACTGTGTCCGGCACAGGGAAACACACTGTGTCCGGCACAGGGAAACACACTGTGTCCGGCACAGGGAAACACACTGTGTCCGGCACAGGGAAACACACTGTGTCCGGCACAGGGAAACACACT